>NW_027094204.1:0-199633 GCF_029207755.1 Chamaea fasciata | reverse complement strand
GCCCAACTCCCTCTGTCGGGCACCAGGCCTCGGCCACCTACAATCCTGAACGGAACAGGATTTCTTCCAGATGCAAGCTGCCACAATCAGGAATCCTGGCTTCCCATGGAGGGCCAAAAGCCTCCTACAAACTGACATCAGGCACGTGGGCAGCTGACTTTACTTACCCCTCTAAACAGGACATCCTTTGTGCCCAACTCCCACTGCCGGGCACCTGGCCTCGGCCACCTACAATCCCGAACGAAACAGCATTTCTTCCAGATGCAAGCTGCCACAAGCTTGAAGACTAGCTTCCCTTGGAGGGCCAAAGGCCTCCTACAAACTGACATCAGGCACCTGGGCAGCTGACTTTACTTACCCCTGGAAACAGGCCATCCTGTGTGCCTAACTCCCTCAGCTGGGCACCCAGCTCCGGCCACCTACAATCCCGAACGGAACAGGATTTCTTCCCGATGCAAACGGCCTTGAACAGGAAGACAAGCTTCCCTTGGAGGGCCAAAGGCCTCCTACAAACTGACGTCAGGCACCTGGGCAGCTGACTTTACTTACCCCTGGAAACAGCCCATCCTTTGTGCCCAACTCCCTCAGCCGGGCCCACAGCTTTGGCCGCCTACAATCCTGAACGGAACAGGAGTTCTTCCAGATGCAAGCTGCCACAAGCTGGAAATGTGGCTTCACTTGGAGGGCCAAAGGCCTCCTACAAACTGACATCAGGCACCGGGGCAGCTGACTTTACTTTCCTAAAGAAACAGGCCATCATTTGTGCCCAACTCCCTCTGCCGGGCACCTGGCCTCGGCCACCTACAATCCCAAACGGAAAAGGATTTCTTCCAGATGCAAGCTGCCACAAACTGGAAGCCTGTCATCCCTTGGAGGGCCAAAGGCCTCCTACAAACTGACATCAGGCACCTGGGCAGCTGACTTTACTTACCCCTGGAAACAGGCCATCCTTTGTGACCAACTCCCTCTGCCGGGCACCAGGCCTCGGCCACCTGCAATCCCGAACAGATCAGTATTACTTCCCGATGCAAGCTGCCACAAGCTGGAAGCCGGGCTTTCCATGGAGGACCAATAGCCACCTGCAAACTGACATCAGGCACCTGGGCAGCTGACTTTACTTACCCCTGGAAACAGCCCATCCTTTGTGTCCAACTCCCTCATCCGGGCACCCAGCTCCGGACCCCTACAATCCCGAACGGAACACGATTTCTTCCAGATGCAAGCTGCCACAAGCAGGAAGCCTGGCTTCCCATGGAGGGCCAAAGGCCTCCTAAAAACTGACATCAGGCACCTGGGCAGATGACTTTACTTACCCCTGGAAACAAGACATCCTTTGTGCCCAACTCCCTCTGCCGCGCAGATGGCCTCGGCCACCTACAATCCCGAACGGAACCGGAGTTCTTCCAGATGCAAGCTGCCACAAGCTGGAAACGTGGCTTCACTTGGGGGGCCAAAGGCCTCCTACAAACTGACATCAGGCACCTGGGCAGCTGACTTTACTTACCCCTGGAAACAGCCCATCCTTTGTGCCAAACTCCCTCTGCCGGGCACCGGGCCTCGCCCACCTACAATCCCGAACGGAACAGGATTTCTTCCAGATGCAAGCTGCCACAAGCTGGAAGACTAGCTTCCCTTGGAGGGCCAAAGGCCTCCTACAAACTGACATCAGGCACCTGGGCTGCTGACTTTACTTACCCCTTGAAACAGGCCATCCTTTGTGCCCAACTCCCTCTGCCGGGCACCTGGCCTCGGCCACCTACAATCCCGAACGGAACAGGATTTCTTCCAGATGCAAGCTGCCACAAAGTGGAAGACTGTCATCCCTTGGAGGGCCAAAGGCCTCCTACAAACTGACATCAGGCACCTGGGCAGCTGACCTTACTTACCCCTGGAAACCAGCCATCATATGTGCCCAACTCCCTCTGCCGGGCACCTGGCCTCGGCCACCTACAATCCCGAACGGAACAGGATTTCTTCCAGATGCAAGCTGCCACAAGCAGTAAACCTGGCTTCCCATGGAGGGCCAAAGGCCTCCTACAAACTGACATCAGGCACCTGGGCAGCTGACTTTACTTACCCCTGGAAACAGCCCATCCTTTGTGCCCAACTCCCTCTGCCGGGCACCTGGCCTCGTCCACCTACAATCCCGAACGGAACAGCATTTCTTCCAGATGCAAGCTGCCTTTAACAGGAAGACTAGCTTCCCTTGGAGGGCCAAAGGCCTCCTATAAAACTGACATCAGACATTTGGGCAGCTGACTTAACTTACCCCTGGAAACAGCCCATCCTTTGTGCCCAACTCCCTCTGCCAAGCACCAGGCCTCGCCCACCTACAATCCCGAACGGAACAGGATTTCTTCCAGATGCAAGCTGCCACAAACTGGAAGACAAGCTTCCCTTGGAGGGCCAAAGGCCTCCTACAAACTGACATCAGGCACCTGGGCAGCTGACTTTACTTACCCCTGGAAACAGCCCATCCGTTGTGCCCAACTCTCTCTGCCGGGCACCTGGCCTCGGCCACCTACAATCCCGAACGAAACAGCATTTCTTCCAGATGCATGCTGCCACAAGCTGGAAGACTAGCTTCCCTTGGAGGGCCAAAGGCCTCCTACAAACTGACATCAGGCACCTGGACAGCTGACTTTACTTATCTCTGGAAAAAGGACATCCTTTGTGCCCAACTCCCTCTGCCGGGCACCAGGCCTCGGCCACCTACAATCCCGAACGGAACCGGAGTTCTTCCAGATGCAAGCTGCCACAAGCTGGAAACGCGGCTTCACTTGGAGGGCCAAAGGCCTCCTACAAACTGACATCAGGCACCTGGGCAGCTGACTTTACTTACCCCTGGAAACAGGCCATCCTTTGTGCCCAACTCCCTCTGCCGGGCACCTGGCCTCGGCCACCTACAATCCCGAACGGAACAGGATTTCTTCCAGATGCAAGCTGCCACAAGCTGGAAGACTGGTTTCCCATGGAGGAACAAAGGCCTCCTACAAACTGGCATCAGGCACCTGGGCAGCTGACTTTACTTACCCCTGGAAACAGCCCATCCTTTGTGCCCAACTCCCTCTGCCGGGCACCAGGTCTCGGCCACCTACAATCCCGAACGGAACAGGATTGCTTCCAGATGCAAGCTGCCACAAACTGGAAGACAAGCTTCCCTTGGAGGGACAAAGGCCTCCTACAAACTGACATCAGGCACCTGGGCAGCTGACTTTACTTACCCCTGGAAACAGCCCATCCTTTGTGCCCAACTCCCTCAGCCGGGCCCACAGCTTTGGCCACCTACAATCCTGAACGGAACAGGAGTTCTTCCAGATGCAAGCTGCCACAAGCTGGAAATGTGGCTTCACTTGGAGGGCCAAAGGCCTCCTAAAAACTGACATCAGGCACCGGGGCAGCTGACTTTACTTTCCTAAAGAAACAGGCCATCCTTTGTGCCCAACTCCCTCTGCCGGGCACCTGGCCTCGGCCACCTACAATCCCAAACAGAAAAGGATTTCTTCCAGATGCAAGCTGCCACAAACTGGAAGCCTGTCATCCCTTGGAGGGCCAAAGGCCTCCTACAAACTGACATCAGGCACCTGGGCAGCTGACTTTACTTACCCCTGGAAACAGGCCATCCTTTGTGACCAACTCCCTCTGCCGGGCACCAGGCCTCGGCCACCTGCAATCCCGAACAGATCAGTATTACTTCCCGATGCAAGCTGCCACAAGCTGGAAGCCGGGCTTTCCATGGAGGACCAATAGCCACCTGCAAACTGACATCAGGCACCTGGGCAGCTGACTTTACTTACCCCTGGAAACAGCCCATCCTTTGTGTCCAACTCCCTCATCCGGGCACCCAGCTCCGGCCCCCTACAATCCCGAACGGAACACGATTTCTTCCAGATGCAAGCTGCCACAAGCAGGAAGCCTGGCTTCCCATGGAGGGCCAAAGGCCTCCTAAAAACTGACATCAGGCACCTGGGCAGATGACTTTACTTACCCCTGGAAACAAGACATCCTTTGTGCCCAACTCCCTCTGCCGGGCAGATGGCCTCGGCCACCTACAATCCCGAACGGAACCGGAGTTCTTCCAGATGCAAGCTGCCACAAGCTGGAAACGTGGCTTCACTTGGGGGGCCAAAGGCCTCCTACAAACTGACATCAGGCACCTGGGCATCTGACTTTACTTACCCCTGGAAACAGCCCATCCTTTGTGCCCAACTCCCTCTGCCGGGCACCTGGTCTCGGCCACCTACAATCCCGAACGGAACAGGATTTCTTCCAGATGGAAGCTGCCACAAGCTGGAAGACTAGCTTCCCTTGGAGGGCCAAAGGCCTCCTACAAACTGACATCAGGCACCTGGGCTGCTGACTTTACTTACCCCTGGAAACAGGCCATCCTTTGTGCCCAACTCCCTCTGCTGGGCACCAGGCCTCGGCCACCTACAATCCTGAACGGAACAGGATTTCTTCCAGATGCAAGCTGCCACAAACTGGAAGCATGTCATCCCTTGGAGGGCCAAAGGCCTCCTACAAACTGACATCAGGCACCTGGGCAGCTGACCTTACTTACCCCTGGAAACCAGTCATCATATGTGCCCAACTCCCTCTGCCGGGCACCTGGCCTCGGCCACCTACAATCCCGAACGGAACAGGATTTCTTCCAGATGCAAGCTGCCAGAAGCAGTAAACCTGGCTTCCCATGGAGGGCCAAAGGCCTCCTACAAACTGACATCAGGCACCTGGGCAGCTGACTTTACTTACCCCTGGAAACAGCCCATCCTTTGTGCCTAATTCCCTCTGCCGGGCACCTGGCCTCGGCCACCTACAATCCCGAACGGAACAGGATTTCTTCCAGATGCAAGCTGCCTTTAACAGGAAGACTAGCTTCCCTTGGAGGGCCAAAGGCCTCCTATAAACTGACATCAGACATTTGGGCAGCTGACTTAACTTACCCCTGGAAACAGCCCATCCTTTGTGCCCAACTCCCTCTGCCAAGCACCAGGCCTCGCCCACCTACAATCCCGAACGGAACAGGATTTCTTCCAGATGCAAGCTGCCACAAACTGGAAGACAAGCTTCCCTTGGAGGGCCAAAGGCCTCCTACAAACTGACATCAGGAACCTGGGCAGCTGACTTTACTTACCCCTGGAAACAGCCTATCCGTTGTGCCCAACTCCCTCTGCCGGGCACCTGGCCTCGGCCACCTACAATCCCGAACGGAACAGGATTTCTTCCAGATGCAAGCTGCCACAAGCTGGAAGACTGGTTTCCCATGGAGGACCAAAGGCCTCCTACAAACTGGCATCAGGCACCTGGGCAGCTGACTTTACTTACCCCTGGAAACAGGCCATCCTTTGTGCCCAACTCCCTCTGCCGGGCACCTGGCCTCGGCCACCTACAATCCCGAATGAAACAGGATTTCTTCCCGATGCAAACTGCCTTGAACAGGAAGACAAGCTTCCCATGGAGGGCCAAAGGCCTCCTACAAACTGACATCAGGCACCTGGGCAGCTGACTTTACTTTCCTAAAGAAACAGGCCATCATTTGTGCCCAACTCCCTGTGCCGGGCACCTGGCCTCGGCCACCTACAATCCCGAACGGAACAGGATTTCTTCCAGATGCAAGCTGCCACAAACTGGAAGCCTGTCTTCCCTTGGAGGGCCAAATGCCTCCTACAAACTGACATCAGGCACCTGGGCAGCTGACTTTACTTACCCCTGGAAACAGGCCATCCTTTGTGCCCAACTCCCTCTGCTGGGCACCAGGCCTCGGCCACCTACAATCCCGAACGTAACAGGATTTCTTCCAGATGCAAGCTGCCACAAGCAGGAAACCTGGCTTCCCTTGGAGGGCCAAAGGCCTCCTACAAACTGACATCAGGCACCTGGGCAGCTGACTTTACTTACGCCTGGAAACAGGCCATCCTTTGTGCCCAACTCCCTCTGCCGGGCACCCTGCTCCGGCAACCTACAATCCCGAACGTAACAGGATTTCTTCCAGATGCAAGCTGCCACACGCAGGAAACCTGGCTTCTCTTGGTGGGTCAAAGGCCTCCTACAAACTGACATCAGGCACCTGGGCAGCTGACTTTACTTATCCCTGGAAACAGGCCATCCTTTGTGCCCAACTCCCTCTGCCGGGCATCTGGCCTCGGCCACCTACAATCCAGAACGGAACAGGATTGCTTCCAGATGCAAGCTGCCACAAACTGGAAGACAAGCTTCCCTTGGAGGGCCAAAGGCCTCCTACAAACTGACATCAGGCACCTGGGCACCTGACTTTACTTACCCCTGGAAACAGGCCATCCTTTGTGCCCAACTCCCTCAGCCGGGCCCACAGCTTTGGCCACCTACAATCCTGAACGGAACAGGAGTTCTTCCAGATGCAAGCTGCCACAAACTGGAAATGTGGCTTCACTTGGAGGGCCAAAGGCCTCCTACAAACTGACATCAGGCACCGGGGCAGCTGACTTTACTTATCCCTGGAAAAAGGACATCCTTTGTGCCCAACTCCCTCTGACGGGCACCTGGCCTCGGCCACCTACAATCCCGAACGGAACCGGAGTTCTTCCAGATGCAAGCTGCCACAAGCTGGAAACGCGGCATCACTTAGAGGGCCAAAGGCCTCCTACAAACTGACATCAGGCACCTGGGCAGCTGACTTTACTTACCCCTGGAAACAGCCCATCCTTTGTGCCCAACTCCCTCTGCCGGGCACCTGGCCTCGGCCACCTACAATCCCGAACGGAACAGGATTTCTTCCAGATGCAAGCTGCCACAAGCTGGAAGACTGGTTTCCCATGGAGGACCAAAGGCCTCCTACAAACTGGCATCAGGCACCTGGGCAGCTGACTTTACTTACACCTGGAAACAGGCCATCCTTTGTGCCCAACTCCCTCTGCCGGGCACCTGGCCTCGGCCACCTACAATCCCGAACGAAACAGGATTTCTTCCCGATGCAAACTGCCTTGAACAGGAAGACAAGCTTCCCATGGAGGGCCAAAGGCCTCCTACAAACTGACATCAGGCACCTGGGCAGCTGACTTTACTTACCCCTGGAAACAGGCCATCCTGTGTGCCCAACTCCCTCTGCCGGGCACCTGGCCTCGGCCACCTACAATCCCGAACGAACAGGATTTCTTCCAGATGCAAGCTGCCACAAGCTGGAAGACTGGTTTCCCTTGGAGGACCAAAGGCCTCCTACAAACTGACATCAGGCACCTGGGCAGCTGACTTTACTTACCCCTGGAAACAGCCCATCCTTTGTGCCCAACTCCCTCTGTCGGGCACCAGGCCTCGGCCACCTACAATCCTGAACGGAACAGGATTTCTTCCAGATGCAAGCTGCCACAAGCAAAAAGCCTGGCTTCCCATGGAGGGCCAAAGGCCTCCTACAAACTGACATCAGGCACGTGGGCAGCTGACTTTACTTACCCCTCTAAACAGGACATCCTTTGTGCCCAACTCCCTCTGCCGGGCACCTGGCCTCGGCCACCTACAATCCCGAACGAAACAGCATTTCTTCCAGATGCAAGCTACCACAAGCTTGAAGACTAGCTTCCCTTGGAGGGCCAAAGGCCTCCTACAAACTGACATCAGGCACCTGGGCAGCTGACTTTACTTACCCCTGGAAACAGGCCATCATTTGTGCCTAACTCCCTCAGCTAGGCACCCAGCTCCGGCCACCTACAATCCCGAACGGAACAGGATTTCTTCCCGATGCAAACTGCCTTGAACAGGAAGACAAGCTTCCCTTGGAGGGCCAAAGGCCTCCTACAAACTGACATCAGGCACCTGGGCAGCTGACTTTACTTACCCCTGGAAACAGGCCATCCTTTGTGCCCAACTCCCTCAGCCGGGCCCACAGCTTTGGCCACCTACAATCCTGAACGGAACAGGAGTTCTTCCAGATGCAAGCTGCCACAAGCTGGAAATGTGGCTTCACTTGGAGGGCCAAAGGCCTCCTAAAAACTGACATCAGGCACCGGGGCAGCTGACTTTACTTTCCTAAAGAAACAGGCCATCATTTGTGCCCAACTCCCTCTGCCGGGCACCTGGCCTCGGCCACCTACAATCCCAAACAGAAAAGGATTTCTTCCAGATGCAAGCTGCCACAAACTGGAAGCCTGTCATCCCTTGGAGGGCCAAAGGCCTCCTACAAACTGACATCAGGCACCTGGGCAGCTGACTTTACTTACCCCTGGAAACAGGCCATCCTTTGTGACCAACTCCCTCTGCCGGGCACCAGGCCTCGGCCACCTGTAATCCCGAACAGATCAGTATTACTTCCCGATGCAAGCTGCCACAAGCTGGAAGCCGGGCTTTCCATGGAGGACCAATAGCCACCTGCAAACTGACATCAGGCACCTGGGCAGCTGACTTTACTTACCCCTGGAAACAGCCCATCCTTTGTGTCCAACTCCCTCATCCGGGCACCCAGCTCCGGCCCCCTACAATCCCGAACGTAACACGATTTCCTCCTGATGCAAGCTGCCACAAGCATGAAGCCTGGCTTCCCATGGAGGGCCAAAGGCCTCCTAAAAACTGACATCAGGCACCTGGGCAGATGACTTTACTTACCCCTGGAAACAAGACATCCTTTGTGCCCAACTCCCTCTGCCGCGCAGATGGCCTCGGCCACCTACAATCCCGAACGGAACCGGAGTTCTTCCAGATGCAAGCTGCCACAAGCTGGAAACGTGGCTTCACTTGGGGGGCCAAAGGCCTCCTACAAACTGACATCAGGCACCTGGGCAGCTGACTTTACTTACCCCTGGAAACAGCCCATCCTTTGTGCCCAACTCCCTCTGCCGGGCACCTGGCCTCGGCCACCTACAATCCCGAACGGAACAGGATTTCTTCCAGATGGAAGCTGCCACAAGCTGGAAGACTAGCTTCCCTTGGAGGGCGAAAGGCCTCCTACAAACTGACATCAGGCACCTGGGCTGCTGACTTTACTTACCCCTGGAAACAGGCCATCCTTTGTGCCCAACTCCCTCTGCCGGGCACCAGGCCTCGGCCACCTACAATCCTGAACGGAACAGGATTTCTTCCAGATGCAAGCTGCCACAAACTGGAAGCATGTCATCCCATGGAGGGCCAAAGGCCTCTTACAAACTGACATCAGGCACCTGGGCAGCTGACCTTACTTACCCCTGGAAACCAGCCATCATATGTGCCCAACTCCCTCTGCCGGGCACCTGGCCTCGGCCACCTACAATCCCGAACGGAACAGGATTTCTTCCAGATGCAAGCTGCCACAAGCAGTAAACCTGGCTTCCCATGGAGGGCCAAAGGCCTCCTACAAACTGACATCAGGCACCTGGGCAGCTGACTTTACTTACCCCTGGAAACAGGCCATCCTTTGTGCCCAACTCCCTCTGCCGGGCACCTGGCCTCGGCCTCCTACAATCCCGAACAGAACAGGATTTCTTCCAGATGCAAGCTGCCTTTAACAGGAAGACTAGCTTCCCTTGGAGGGCCAAAGGCCTCCTATAAACTGACATCAGACATTTGGGCAGCTGACTTAACTTACCCCTGGAAACAGCCCATCCTTTGTGCCCAACTCCCTCTGCCAAGCACCAGGCCTCGCCCACCTACAATCCCGAACGGAACAGGATTTCTTCCAGATGCAAGCTGCCACAAACTGGAAGACAAGCTTCCCTTGGAGGGCCAAAGGCCTCCTACAAACTGACATCAGGCACCTGGGCAGCTGACTTTACTTACCCCTGGAAACAGCCCATCCGTTGTGCCCAACTCCCTCTGCCGGGCACCTGGCCTCGGCCACCTACAATCCCGAACGGAACAGCATTTCTTCCAGATGCATGCTGCCACAAGCTGGAAGACTAGCTTCCCTTGGAGGGCCAAAGCCTCCTACAAACTGACATCAGGCACCTGGGCAGCTGACTTAACTTATCTCTGGAAAAAGGACATCCTTTGTGCCCAACTCCCTCTGCCGGGCACCTGGCCTCGGCCACCTACAATCCCGAACGGAACCGGAGTTCTTCCAGATGCAAGCTGCCACAAGCTGGAAACGCGGCTTCACTTGGAGGGCCAAAGGCCTCCTACAAACTGACATCAGGCACCTGGGCAGCTGACTTTACTTACCCCTGGAAACAGGCCATCCTTTGTGCCCAACTCCCTCTGCCGGGCACCAGGTCTCGGCCACCTACAATCCCGAACGGAACAGGATTGCTTCCAGATGCAAGCTGCCACAAACTGGAAGACAAGCTTCCCTTGGAGGGCCAAAGGCCTCCTACAAACTGACATCAGGCACCTGGGCAGCTGACTTTACTTACCCCTGGAAACAGCCCATCCTTTGTGCCCAACTTCCTCTGCCGGGCACCAGGTCTCGGACACCTACAATCCCGAACGGAACAGGATTGCTTCCAGATGCAAGCTGCCACAAACTGGAAGACAAGCTTCCCTTGGAGGGCCAAAGGCCTCCTACAAACTGACATCAGGCACCTGGGCAGCTGACTTTACTTAGCTCTGGAAAAAGGACATCCTTTGTGCCCAACTGCCTCTGCCGGGCACCTGGCCTCGGCCACCTACAATCCCGAACGGAACCGGAGTTCTTCCAGATGCAAGCTGCCACAAGCTGGAAACGCGGCTTCACTTGGAGGGCCAAAGGCCTCCTACAAACTGACATCAGGCACCTGGGCAGCTGACTTTACTTACCCCTGGAAACAGGCCATCCTTTGTGCCCAACTCCCTCTGCCGGGCACCTGGCCTCGGCCACCTACAATCCCGAACGGAACAGGATTTCTTCCAGATGCAAGCTGCCACAAACTGGAAGACTGGTTTCCCATGGAGGAACAAAGGCCTCCTACAAACTGGCATCAGGCACCTGGGCAGCTGACTTTACTTACCCCTGGAAACAGCCCATCCTTTGTGCCCAACTCCCTCTGCCGGGCACCAGGTCTCGGCCACCTACAATCCCGAACGGAACAGGATTGCTTCCAGATGCAAGCTGCCACAAACTGGAAGACAAGCTTCCCTTGGAGGGCCAAAGGCCTCCTACAAACTGACATCAGGCACCTGGGCAGCTGACTTTACTTACCCCTGGAAACAGCCCATCCTTTGTGCCCAACTCCCTCAGCCGGGCCCACAGCTTTGGCCACCTACAATCCTGAACGGAACAGGAGTTCTTCCAGATGCAAGCTGCCACAAGCTGGAAATGTGGCTTCACTTGGAGGGCCAAAGGCCTCCTACAAACTGACATCAGGCACCGGGGCAGCTGACTTTACTTTCCTAAAGAAACAGGCCATCATTTGATCCCAACTCCCTCTGCCGGGCACCTGGCCTCGGCCACCTACAATCCCAAACAGAAAAGGATTTCTTCCAGATGCAAGCTGCCACAAACTGGAAGCCTGGCTTCCCTTGGAGGGCCAAAGGCCTCCTACAAACTGACATCAGGCACCTGGGCAGCTGACTTTACTTACCCCTGGAAACAGGCCATCCTTTGTGACCAACTCCCTCTGCCGGGCACCAGGCCTCGGCCACCTGCAATCCCGAACATATCAGTATTACTTCCCGATGCAAGCTGCCACAAGCTGGAAGCCGGGCTTTCCATGGAGGACCAATAGCCACCTGCAAACTGACATCAGGCACCTGGGCAGCTGACTTTACTTACCCCTGGAAACAGCCCATCCTTTGTGTCCAACTCCCTCATCCGGGCACCCAGCTCCGGCCCCCTACAATCCCGAACGAAACACGATTTCCTCCTGATGCAAGCTGCCACAAGCAGGAAGCCTGGCTTCCCATGGAGGGCCAAAGGCCTCCTAAAAACTGACATCAGGCACCTGGGCAGATGACTTTACTTACCCCTGGAAACAAGACATCCTTTGTGCCCAACTCCCTCTGCTGGGCATTTGGCCTCGGCCACCTACAATCCCGAACGGAACTGGAGTTCTTCCAGATGCAAGCTGCCGCAAGCTGCCACAAGCTGGAAACGTGGCTTCACTTGGGGGGCCAAAGGCCTCCTACAAACTGACATCAGGCACCTGGGCAGCTGACTTTACTTACCCCTGGAAACAGCCCATCCTTTGTGCCAAACTCCCTCTGCCGGGCACCAGGTCTCGGCCACCTACAATCCCGAACGGAACAGGATTTCTTCCAGATGCAAGCTGCCACAAGCTGGAAGACTAGCTTCCCTTGGAGGGCCAACGGCCTCCTACAAACTGACATCAGGCACCTGGGCTGCTGAATTTACTTACCCCTGGAAACAGGCCATACTTTGTGCCCAACTCCCTCTGCCGGCACCAGGCCTCGGCCACCTACAATCCTGAACGGAACAGGATTTCTTCCAGATGCAAGCTGCCACAAGCAGGAAGCCTGGCTTCCCATGGAGGGCCAAAGGCCTCCTACAAACTGACATCAGGCACCTGGGCAGCTGACTTTACTTACCCCTGGAAACAGGCCATCCTTTGTGCCTAACTCCCTCAGCTGGGCACCCAGCTCCGGCCACCTACAATCCCGAACGAAACAGCATTTCTTCCAGATGCATGCTGCCGTAAGCTGGAAGACTAGTTTCCTCTAGAGGGCCAAAGGCCTCCTACAAACTGACATCAGGCACCTGGGCAGCTGACTTTACTTATCCCTGGAAAAAGGACATCCTTTGTGCCCAACTCCCTCTGACGGGCACCTGGCCTCGGCCACCTACAATCCCGAACGGAACCGGAGTTCTTCCAGATGCAAGCTGCCACAAGCTGGAAACGCGGCTTCACTTAGAAGGCCAAAGGCCTCCTACAAACTGACATCAGGCACCTGGGCAGCTGACTTTACTTACCCCTGGAAACAGCCCATCCTTTGTGCCCAACTCCCTCTGCCGGGCACCTGGCCTCGGCCACCTACAATCCCGAACGGAACAGGATTTCTTCCAGATGCAAGCTGCCACAAGCTGGAAGACTGGTTTCCCATGGAGGACCAAAGGCCTCCTACAAACTGGCATCAGGCACCTGGGCAGCTGACTTTACTTACCCCTGGAAACAGGCCATCCTTTGTGCCCAACTCCCTCTGCCGGGCACCTGGCCTCGGCCACCTACAATCCCGAAAGAAACAGGATTTCTTCCCGATGCAAACTGCCTTGAACAGGAAGACAAGCTTCCCATGGAGGGCCAAAGGCCTCCTACAAACTGACATCAGGCACCTGGGCAGCTGACTTTACTTACCCCTGGAAACAGGCCATCCTGTGTGCCCAACTCCCTCTGCCGGGCACCTGGCCTCGGCCACCTACAATCCCGAACGAACAGGATTTCTTCCAGATGCAAGCTGCCACAAGCTGGAAGACTGGTTTCCCTTGGAGGACCAAAGGCCTCCTACAAACTGACATCAGGCACCTGGGCAGCTGACTTTACTTACCTTTGGAAACAGCCCATCCTTTGTGCCCAACTCCCTCTGTCGGGCACCAGGCCTCGGCCACCTACAATCCTGAACGGAACAGGATTTCTTCCAGATGCAAGCTGCCACAAGCAGGAAGCCTGGCTTCCCATGGAGGGCCAAAGGCCTCCTACAAACTGACATCAGGCACGTGGGCAGCTGACTTTACTTACCCCTCTAAACAGGACATCCTTTGTGCCCAACTCCCTCTGCCGGGCACCTGGCCTCGGCCACCTACAATCCCGAACGAAACAGCATTTCTTCCAGATGCAAGCTGCCACAAGCTTGAAGACTAGCTTCCCTTGGAGGGCCAAAGGCCTCCTACAAACTGACATCAGGCACCTGGGCAGCTGACTTTACTTACCCCTGGAAACAGGCCATCATTTGTGCCTAACTCCCTCAGCTAGGCACCCAGCTCCGGCCACCTACAATCCCGAACGGAACAGGATTTCTTCCCGATGCAAACTGCCTTGAACAGGAAGACAAGCTTCCCTTGGAGGGCCAAAGGCCTCCTACAAACTGACATCAGGCACCTGGGCAGCTGACTTTACTTACCCCTGGAAACAGGCCATCATTTGTGCCCAACTCCCTCAGCCGGGCCCACAGGTTTGGCCACCTACAATCCTGAACGGAACAGGAGTTCTTCCAGATGCAAGCTGCCACAAGCTGGAAATGTGGCTTCACTTGGAGGGCCAAAGGCCTCCTAAAAACTGACATCAGGCACCGGGGCAGCTGACTTTACTTTCCTAAAGAAACAGGCCATCATTTGTGCCCAACTCCCTCTGCCGGGCACCTGGCCTCGGCCACCTACAATCCCAAACAGAAAAGGATTTCTTCCAGATGCAAGCTGCCACAAACTGGAAGCCTGTCATCCCTTGGAGGGCCAAAGGCCTCCTACAAACTGACATCAGGCACCTGGGCAGCTGACTTTACTTACCCCTGGAAACAGGCCATCCTTTGTGACCAACTCCCTCTGCCGGGCACCAGGCCTCGGCCACCTGCAATCCCGAACAGATCAGTATTACTTCCCGATGCAAGCTGCCACAAGCTGGAAGCCGGGCTTACCATGGAGGACCAATAGCCACCTGCAAACTGACATCAGGCACCTGGGCAGCTGACTTTACTTACCCCTGGAAACAGCCCATCCTTTGTGTCCAACTCCCTCATCTGGGCACCCAGCTCCGGACCCCTACAATCCCGAACGGAACACGATTTCTTCCAGATGCAAGCTGCCACAAGCAGGAAGCCTGGCTTCCCATGGAGGGCCAAAGGCCTCCTAAAAACTGACATCAGGAACCTGGGCAGATGACTTTACTTACCCCTGGAAACAAGACATCCTTTGTGCCCAACTCCCTCTGCCGGGCAGATGGCCTCGGCCACCTACAATCCCGAACGGAACCGGAGTTCTTCCAGATGCAAGCTGCCACAAGCTGGAAACGTGGCTTCACTTGGGGGGCCAAAGGCCTCCTACAAACTGACATCAGGCACCTGGGCAGCTGACTTTACTTACCCCTGGAAACAGCCCATCCTTTGTGCCAAACTCCCTCTGCCGGGCACCGGGCCTCGCCCACCTACAATCCCGAACGGAACAGGATTTCTTCCAGATGCAAGCTGCCACAAGCTGGAAGACTAGCTTCCCTTGGAGGGCCAAAGGCCTCCTACAAACTGACATCAGGCACCTGGGCTGCTGACTTTACTTACCCCTGGAAACAGGCCATCCTTTGTGCCCAACTCCCTCTGCCGGGCACCAGGCCTCGGCCACCTACAATCCTGAACGGAACAGGATTTCTTCCAGATGCAAGCTGCCACAAGCTGGAAATGTGGCTTCACTTGGAGGGCCAAAGGCCTCCTACAAACTGACATCAGGCACCGGGGCAGCTGACTTTACTTTCCTAAAGAAACAGGCCATCATTTGTGCCCAACTCCCTCTGCCGGGCACCTGGCCTCGGCCACCTACAATCCCAAACAGAAAAGGATTTCTTCCAGATGCAAGCTGCCACAAACTGGAAGCCTGTCATCCCTTGGAGGGACAAAGGCCTCCTACAAACTGACATCAGGCACCTGGGCAGCTGACTTTACTTACCCCTGGAAACAGGCCATCCTTTGTGACCAACTCCCTCTGCCGGGCACCGGGCCTCGGCCACCTGCAATCCCGAACAGATCAGTATTACTTCCCGATGCAAGCTACCACAAGCTGGAAGCCGGGCTTTCCATGGAGGACCAATAGCCACCTGCAAACTGACATCAGGCACCTGGGCAGCTGACTTTACTTACCCCTGGAAACAGCCCATCCTTTGTGTCCAACTCCCTCATCCGGGCACCCAGCTCCGGCCCCCTACAATCCCGAACGAAACACGATTTCCTCCTGATGCAAGCTGCCACAAGCAGGAAGCCTGGCTTCCCATGGAGGGCCAAAGGCCTCCTAAAAACTGACATCAGGCACCTGGGCAGATGACTTTACTTACCCCTGGAAACAAGACATCCTTTGTGCCCAACTCCCTCTGCCGCGCAGATGGCCTCGGCCACCTACAATCCCGAACGGAACCGGAGTTCTTCCAGATGCAAGCTGCCACAAGCTGGAAACGTGGCTTCACTTGGGGGGCCAAAGGCCTCCTACAAACTGACATCAGGCACCTGGGCAGCTGACTTTACTTACCCCTGGAAACAGCCCATCCTTTGTGCCCAACTCCCTCTGCCGGGCACCTGGCCTCGGCCACCTACAATCCCGAACGGAACAGGATTTCTTCCAGATGGAAGCTGCCACAAGCTGGAAGACTAGCTTCCCTTGGAGGGCGAAAGGCCTCCTGCAAACTGACATCAGGCACCTGGGCTGCTGACTTTACTTACCCCTGGAAACAGGCCATCCTTTGTGCCCAACTCCCTCTGCCGGGCACCAGGCCTCGGCCACCTACAATCCTGAACGGAACAGGATTTCTTCCAGATGCAAGCTGCCACAAACTGGAAGCATGTCATCCCATGGAGGGCCAAAGGCCTCTTACAAACTGACATCAGGCACCTGGGCAGCTGACCTTACTTACCCCTGGAAACCAGCCATCATATGTGCCCAACTCCCTCTGCCGGGCACCTGGCCTCGGCCACCTACAATCCCGAACGAAACAGGATTTCTTCCAGATGCAAGCTGCCACAAGCAGTAAACCTGGCTTCCCATGGAGGGCCAAAGGCCTCCTACAAACTGACATCAGGCACCTGGGCAGCTGACTTTACTTACCCCTGGAAACAGGCCATCCTTTGTGCCCAACTCCCTCTGCCGGGCACCTGGCCTCGGCCGCCTACAATCCCGAACGGAACAGGATTTCTTCCAGATGCAAGCTGCCTTTAACAGGAAGACTAGCTTCCCTTGGAGGGCCAAAGGCCTCCTATAAACTGACATCAGACATTTGGGCAGCTGACTTAACTCACCCCTGGAAACAGCCCATCCTTTGTGCCCAACTCCCTCTGCCAAGCACCAGGCCTCGCCCACCTACAATCCCGAACGGAACAGGATTTCTTCCAGATGCAAGCTGCCACAAACTGGAAGACAAGCTTCACTTGGAGGGCCAAAGGCCTCCTACAAACTGACATCAGGCACCTGGGCAGCTGACTTTACTTACCCCTGGAAACAGGCCATCCTTTGTGCCCAACTCCCTCTGCCGGGCACCAGGTCTCGGCCACCTACAATCCTGAACGGAACAGGATTTCTTCCAGATGCAAGCTGCCACAAGCAGGAAGCCTGGCTTCCCATGGAGGGCCAAAGGCCTCCTACAAACTGACATCAGGCACGTGGGCAGCTGACTTTACTTACCCCTCTAAACAGGACATCCTTTGTGCCCAACTCCCTCTGCCGGGCACCTGGCCTCGGCCACCTACAATCCCGAACGAAACAGCATTTCTTCCAGATGCAAGCTGCCACAAGCTTGAAGACTAGCTTCCCTTGGAGGGCCAAAGGCCTCCTACAAACTGACATCAGGCACCTGGGCAGCTGACTTTACTTACCCCTGGAAACAGGCCATCATTTGTGCCTAACTCCCTCAGCTAGGCACCCAGCTTCGGCCACCTACAATCCCGAACGGAACAGGATTTCTTCCCGATGCAAACTGCCTTGAACAGGAAGACAAGCTTCCCTTGGAGGGCCAAAGGCCTCCTACAAACTGACATCAGGCACCTGGGCAGCTGACTTTACTTACCCCTGGAAACAGGCCATCATTTGTGCCCAACTCCCTCAGCCGGGCCCACAGCTTTGGCCACCTACAATCCTGAACGGAACAGGAGTTCTTCCAGATGCAAGCTGCCACAAGCTGGAAATGTGGCTTCACTTGGAGGGCCAAAGGCCTCCTAAAAACTGACATCAGGCACCGGGGCAGCTGACTTTACTTTCCTAAAGAAACAGGCCATCATTTGTGCCCAACTCCCTCTGCCGGGCACCTGGCCTCGGCCACCTACAATCCCAAACAGAAAAGGATTTCTTCCAGATGCAAGCTGCCACAAACTGGAAGCCTGTCATCCCTTGGAGGGCCAAAGGCCTCCTACAAACTGACATCAGGCACCTGGGCAGCTGACTTTACTTACCCCTGGAAACAGGCCATCCTTTGTGACCAACTCCCTCTGCCGGGCACCAGGCCTCGGCCACCTGCAATCCCGAACAGATCAGTATTACTTCCCGATGCAAGCTGCCACAAGCTGGAAGCCGGGCTTACCATGGAGGACCAATAGCCACCTGCAAACTGACATCAGGCACCTGGGCAGCTGACTTTACTTACCCCTGGAAACAGCCCATCCTTTGTGTCCAACTCCCTCATCCGGGCACCCAGCTCCGGACCCCTACAATCCCGAACGGAACACGATTTCTTCCAGATGCAAGCTGCCACAAGCAGGAAGCCTGGCTTCCCATGGAGGGCCAAAGGCCTCCTAAAAACTGACATCAGGAACCTGGGCAGATGACTTTACTTACCCCTGGAAACAAGACATCCTTTGTGCCCAACTCCCTCTGCCGGGCAGATGGCCTCGGCCACCTACAATCCCGAACGGAACCGGAGTTCTTCCAGATGCAAGCTGCCACAAGCTGGAAACGTGGCTCCACTTGGGGGGCCAAAGGCCTCCTACAAACTGACATCAGGCACCTGGGCAGCTGACTTTACTTACCCCTGGAAACAGGCCATCCTTTGTGCCCAACTCCCTCTGCCGGGCACCTGGCCTCGGCCACCTACAATCCCGAACGGAACAGGATTTCTTCCAGATGCAAGCTGCCACAAACTGGAAGACTGGTTTCCCATGGAGGAACAAAGGCCTCCTACAAACTGGCATCAGGCACCTGGGCAGCTGACTTTACTTACCCCTGGAAACAGCCCATCCTTTGTGCCCAACTCCCTCTGCCGGGCACCAGGTCTCGGCCACCTACAATCCCGAACGGAACAGGATTGCTTCCAGATGCAAGCTGCCACAAACTGGAAGACAAGCTTCCCTTGGAGGGCCAAAGGCCTCCTACAAACTGACATAAGGCACCTGGGCAGCTGACTTTACTTACCCCTGGAAACAGCCCATCCTTTGTGCCCAACTCCCTCAGCCGGGACCACAGCTTTGGCCACCTACAATCCTGAACGGAACAGGAGTTCTTCCAGATGCAAGCTGCCACAAGCTGGAAACGTGGCTTCACTTGGGGGGCCAAAGGCCTCCTACAAACTGACATCAGGCACCTGGGCAGCTGACTTTACTTACCCCTGGAAACAGCCCATCCTTTGTGCCCAACTCCCTCTGCCGGGCACCTGGCCTCGGCCACCTACAATCCCGAACGGAACAGGATTTCTTCCAAATGGAAGCTGCCACAAGCTGGAAGACTAGCTTCCCTTGGAGGGCGAAAGGCCTCCTACAAACTGACATCAGGCACCTGGGCAGCTGACTTTACTTACCCCTGGAAACAGCCCATCCTCTGTGCCCAACTCCCTCTGTCGGGCACCAGGCCTCGGCCACCTACAATCCTGAACGGAACAGGATTTCTTCCAGATGCAAGCTGCCACAAGCAGGAAGCCTGGCTTCCCATGGAGGGCCAAAGGCCTCCTACAAACTGACATCAGGCACGTGGGCAGCTGACTTTACTTACCCCTGGAAACAGGCCATCCTTTGTGCCTAACTCCCTCAGCTGGGCACCCAGCTCCGGCCACCTACAATCCCGAACGGAACAGGATTTCTTTCCGATGCAAACTGCCTTGAACAGGAAGACAAGCTACCCTTGGAGGGCCAAAGGCCTCCTACAAACTGACATCAGGCACCTGGGCAGCTGACTTTACTTACCCCTGGAAACAGGCCATCATTTGTGCCCAACTCCCTCAGCCGGGCCCACAGCTTTGGCCACCTACAATCCTGAACGGAACAGGAGTTCTTCCAGATGCAAGCTGCCACAAGCTGGAAATGTGGCTTCACTTGGAGGGCCAAAGGCCTCCTACAAACTGACATCAGGCACCGGGGCAGCTGACTTTACTTTCCTAAAGAAACAGGCCATCATTTGTGCCCAACTCCCTCTGCCGGGCACCTGGCCTCGGCCACCTACAATCCCAAACAGAAAAGGATTTCTTCCAGATGCAAGCTGCCACAAACTGGAAGCCTGTCATCCCTTGGAGGGCCAAAGGCCTCCTACAAACTGACATCAGGCACCTGGGCAGCTGACTTTACTTACCCCTGGAAACAGGCCATCCTTTGTGACCAACTCCCTCTGCCGGGCACCAGGCCTCGGCCACCTGCAATCCCGAACAGATCAGTATTACTTCCCGATGCAAGCTGCCACAAGCTGGAAGCCGGGCTTTCCATGGAGGAACAATAGCCACCTGCAAACTGACATCAGGCACCTGGGCAGCTGACTTTACTTACCCCTGGAAACAGCCCATCCTTTGTGTCCAACTCCCTCATCCGGGCACCCAGCTCCGGACCCCTACAATCCCGAACGGAACACGATTTCTTCCAGATGCAAGCTGCCACAAGCAGGAAGCCTGGCTTCCCATGGAGGGCCAAAGGCCTCCTAAAAACTGACATCAGGCACTTGGGCAGCTGACTTTACTTACCCCTGGAAACAGGCCATCCTGTGTGCCCAACTCCCTCTGCCGGGCAGATGGCCTCGGCCACCTACAATCCCGAACGAACAGGATTTCTTCCAGATGCAAGCTGCCACAAGCTGGAAGACTGGTTTCCCTTGGAGGACCAAAGGCCTCCTACAAACTGACATCAGGCACCTGGGCAGCTGACTTTACTTACTCCTGGAAACAGCCCATCCTTTGTGCCCAACTCCCTCTGTCGGGCACCAGGCCTCGGCCACCTACAATCCTGAACGGAACAGGATTTCTTCCAGATGCAAGCTGCCACAAGCAGGAAGCCTGGCTTCCCATGGAGGGCCAAAGGCCTCCTACAAACTGACATCAGGCACGTGGGCAGCTGACTTTACTTACCCCTCTAAACAGGACATCCTTTGTGCCCAACTCCCTCTGCCGGGCACCTGGCCTCGGCCACCTACAATCCCGAACGAAACAGCATTTCTTCCAGATGCAAGCTGCCACAAGCTTGAAGACTAGCTTCCCTTGGAGGGCCAAAGGCCTCCTACAAACTGACATCAGGCACCTGGGCAGCTGACTTTACTTACCCCTGGAAACAGGCCATCATTTGTGCCTAACTCCCTCAGCGAGGCACCCAGCTCCGGCCACCTACAATCCCGAACGGAACAGGATTTCTTCCCGATGCAAACTGCCTTAAACAGGAAGACAAGCTTCCCTTGGAGGGCCAAAGGCCTCCTACAAACTGACATCAGGCACCTGGGCAGCTGACTTTACTTACCCCTGGAAACAGGCCATCATTTGTGCCCAACTCCCTCAGCCGGGCCCACAGCTTTGGCCACCTACAATCCTGAACGGAACAGGAGTTCTTCCAGATGCAAGCTGCCACAAGCTGGAAATGTGGCTTCACTTGGAGGGCCAAAGGCCTCCTAAAAACTGACATCAGGCACCGGGGCAGCTGACTTTACTTTCCTAAAGAAACAGGCCATCATTTGTGCCCAACTCCCTCTGCCGGGCACCTGGCCTCGGCCACCTACAATCCCAAACAGAAAAGGATTTCTTCCAGATGCAAGCTGCCACAAACTGGAAGCCTGTCATCCCTTGGAGGGCCAAAGGCCTCCTACAAACTGACATCAGGCACCTGGGCAGCTGACTTTACTTACCCCTGGAAACAGGCCATCCTTTGTGCCCAACTCCCTCTGCCGGGCACCTGGCCTCGGCCACCTACAATCCCGAACGGAACAGGATTTCTTCCAGATGCAAGCTGCCACAAACTGGAAGACTGGTTTCCCATGGAGGAACAAAGGCCTCCTACAAACTGGCATCAGGCACCTGGGCAGCTGACTTTACTTACCCCTGGAAACAGCCCATCCTTTGTGCCCAACTCCCTCTGCCGGGCACCAGGTCTCGGCCACCTACAATCCCGAACGGAACAGGATTGCTTCCAGATGCAAGCTGCCACAAACTGGAAGACAAGCTTCCCTTGGAGGGCCAAAGGCCTCCTACAAACTGACATCAGGCACCTGGGCAGCTGACTTTACTTACCCCTGGAAACAGCCCATCCTTTGTGCCCAACTCCCTCAGCCGGGCCCACAGCTTTGGCCACCTACAATCCTGAACGGAACAGGATTTCTTCCAGATGCAAGCTGCCACAAGCTGGAAATGTGGCTTCACTTGGAGGGCCAAAGGCCTCCTACAAACTGACATCAGGCACCGGGGCAGCTGACTTTACTTTCCTAAAGAAACAGGCCATCATTTGTGCCCAACTCCCTCTGCCGGGCACCTGGCCTCGGCCACCTACAATCCCAAACAGAAAAGGATTTCTTCCAGATGCAAGCTGCCACAAACTGGAAGCCTGTCATCCCTTGGAGGGCCAAAGGCCTCCTACAAACTGACATCAGGCACCTGGGCAGCTGACTTTACTTACCCCTGGAAACAGGCCATCCTTTGTGACCAACTCCCTCTGCCGGGCACCAGGCCTCGGCCACCTGCAATCCCGAACATATCAGTATTACTTCCCGATGCAAGCTGCCACAAGCTGGAAGCCGGGCTTTCCATGGAGGACCAATAGCCACCTGCAAACTGACATCAGGCACCTGGGCAGCTGACTTTACTTACCCCTGGAAACAGCCCATCCTTTGTGTCCAACTCCCTCATCCGGGCACCCAGCTCCGGCCCCCTACAATCCCGAACGAAACACGATTTCCTCCTGATGCAAGCTGCCACAAGCAGGAAGCCTGGCTTCCCATGGAGGGCCAAAGGCCTCCTACAAACTGACATCAGGCACCTGGGCAGCTGACTTTACTTACCCCTGGAAACAAGACATCCTTTGTGCCCAACTCCCTCTGCCGGGTAGATGGCCTCGGCCACCTACAATCCCGAACGGAACCGGAGTTCTTCCAGATGCAAGCTGCCACAAGCTGGAAACGTGGCTTCACTTGGGGGGCCAAAGGCCTCCTACAAACTGACATCAGGCACCTGGGCAGCTGACTTTACTTACCCCTGGAAGCAGCCCATCCTTTGTGCCCAACTCCCTCTGCCGGGCACCTGGCCTCGGCCACCTACAATCCCGAACGGAACAGGATTTCTTCCAAATGGAAGCTGCCACAAGCTGGAAGACTAGCTTCCCTTGGAGGGCGAAAGGCCTCCTACAAACTGACATCAGGCACCTGGGCTGCTGACTTTACTTACCCCTGGAAACAGGCCATCCTTTGTGCCCAACTCCCTCTGCTGGGCACCAGGCCCCGGCCACCTACAATCCTGAACGGAACAGGATTTCTTCCAGATGCAAGCTGCCACAAACTGGAAGCATGTCATCCCTTAGAGGGCCAAAGGCCTCTTACAAACTGACATCAGGCACCTGGGCAGCTGACTTTACTTACCCCTGGAAACCAGCCATCATATGTGCCCAACTCCCTCTGCCGGGCACCTGGCCTCGGCCACCTACAATCCCGAACGGAACAGGATTTCTTCCAGATGCAAGCTGCCACAAGCAGTAAACCTGGCTTCCCATGGAGGGCCAAAGGCCTCCTACAAACTGACATCAGGCACCTGGGCAGCTGACTTTACTTACTCCTGGAAACAGGCCATCCTTTGTGCCCAACTCCCTCTGCCGGGCACCTGGCCTCGGCCACCTACAATCCCGAACGGAACAGGATTTCTTCCAGATGCAAGCTGCCTTTAACAGGAAGACTAGCTTCCCTTGGAGGGCCAAAGGCCTCCTATAAACTGACATCAGACATTTGGGCAGCTGACTTAACTTACCCCAGGAAACAGCCCATCCTTTGTGCCCAACTCCCTCTGCCAAGCACCAGGCCTCGCCCACCTACAATCCCGAACGGAACAGGATTTCTTCCAGATGCAAGCTGCCACAAACTGGAAGACAAGCTTCCCTTGGAGGGCCAAAGGCCTCCTACAAACTGACATCAGGCACCTGGGCAGCTGACTTTACTTACCCCTGGAAACAGCCCATCCTTTGTGCCCAACTTCCTCTGCCGGGCACCAGGTCTCGGCCACCTACAATCCCGAACGGAACAGGATTGCTTCCAGATGCAAGCTGCCACAAACTGGAAGACAAGCTTCCCTTGGAGGGCCAAAGGCCTCCTACAAACTGACATCAGGCACCTGGGCAGCTGACTTTACTTACCCCTGGAAACAGGCCATCCTTTGTGCCCAACTCCCTCTGCCGGGCACCAGGCCTCGGCCACCTACAATCCCGAACAGATCAGTATTACTTCCCGATGCAAGCTGCCACAAGCTGGAAGCCTGGCTTTCCATGGAGGAACAATAGCCACCTGCAAACTGACATCAGGCACCTGGGCTGCTGACTTTACTTACCCCTGGAAACAGCCCATCCTTTGTGTCCAACTCCCTCATCCGGGAACCCAGCTCCGGCCCCCTACAATCCCGAACGGAACAGGATTTCTTCCAGATGCAAGCTGCCACAAGCTGGAAACGCGGCTTCCCTTGGAGGGCCAAAGGCCTCCTACAAACTGACATCAGGCACCTGGGCAGCTGACTTTTCTTACCCCTGGAAACAGGCCATCCTTTGTGCCCAACTCCCTCTGCCGGGCACCTGGCCCCGGCCACCTACAATCCCGAACGGAACACGATTTCCTCCTGATGCAAGCTGCCACAAGCAGGAAGCCTGGCTTCCCATGGTGGGCCAAAGGCCTCCTAAAAACTGACATCAGGCACCTGGGCAGATGACTTTACTTACCCCTGGAAACAAGACATCCTTTGTGCCCAACTCCCTCTGCCGGGCAGATGGCCTCGGCCACCTACAATCCCGAACGGAACCGGAGTTCTTCCAGATGCAAGCTGCCACAAGCTGGAAACGTGGCTTCACTTGGGGGGCCAAAGGCCTCCTACAAACTGACATCAGGCACCTGGGCATCTGACTTTACTTACCCCTGGAAACAGCCCATCCTTTGTGCCCAACTCCCTCTGCCGGGCACCTGGCCTCGGCCACCTACAATCCCGAACGGAACAGGATTTCTTCCAGATGGAAGCTGCCACAAGCGGGAAGACTAGCTTCCCTTGGAGGGCGTAAGGCCTCCTACAAACTGAAATCAGGCACCTGGGCTGCTGACTTTACTTACCCCTGGAAACAGGCCATCCTTTGTGCCCAACTCCCTCTGCCGGGCACCAGGCCTCGGCCACCTACAATCCTGAACGGAACAGGATTTCATCCAGATGCAAGCTGCCACAAACTGGAAGCATGTCATCCCTTGGAGGGCCAAAGGCCTCCTACAAACTGACATCAGGCACCTGGGCAGCTGACCTTACTTACCCCTGGAAACCAGCCATCATATGTGCCCAACTCCCTCTGCCGGGCACCTGGCCTCGGCCACCTACAATCCCGAACGGAACAGGATTTCTTCCAGATGCAAGCTGCCAGAAGCAGTAAACCTGGCTTCCCATGGAGGGCCAAAGGCCTCCTACAAACTGACATCAGGCACCTGGGCAGCTGACTTTACTTACCCCTGGAAACAGCCCATCCTTTGTGCCTAACTCCCTCTGCCGGGCACCTGGCCTCGGCCACCTACAATCCCGAACGGAACAGGATTTCTTCCAGATGCAAGCTGCCTTTAACAGGAAGACTAGCTTCCCTTGGAGGGCCAAAGGCCTCCTATAAACTGACATCAGACATTTGGGCAGCTGACTTAACTTACCCCTGGAAACAGCCCATCCTTTGTGCCCAACTCCCTCTGCCAAGCACCAGGCCTCGCCCACCTACAATCCCGAACGGAACAGGATTTCTTCCAGATGCAAGCTGCCACAAACTGGAAGACAAGCTTCCCTTGGAGGGCCAAAGGCCTCCTACAAACTGACATCAGGCACCTGGGCAGCTGACTTTACTTACCCCTGGAAACAGCCCATCCTTTGTGCCCAACTCCCTCTGCCGGGCACCAGGCCTCGCCCACCTACAATCCCGAACGGAACAGGATTTCTTCCAGATGCAAGCTGCCACAAACTGGAAGACAAGCTTCCCTTGGAGGGCCAAAGGCCTCCTACAAACTGACATCAGGCACCTGGGCAGCTGACTTTACTTACCCCTGGAAACAGGCCATCCTTTCTGCCCAACTCCCTCTGCCGGGCACCAGGCCTCGGCCACCTACAATCCTGAACGAAACAGGATTTCTTCCAGATGCAAGCTGCCACAAGCAGGAAGCCTGGCTTCCCATGGAGGGCCAAAGGCCTCCTACAAACTGACATCAGGCACCTGGGCAGCTGACTTTACTTACCCCTGGAAACAGGCCATCCTTTGTGCCTAACTCCCTCAGCTGGGCACCCAGCTCCGGCCACCTACAATCCCGAACGAAACAGCATTTCTTCCAGATGCATGCTGCCACAAGCTGGAAGACTAGTTTCCTCTAGAGGGCCAAAGGCCTCCTACAAACTGACATCAGGCACCTGGGCAGCTGACTTTACTTATCCCTGGAAAAAGGACATCCTTTGGGCCCAACTCCCTCTGACGGGCACCTGGCCTCGGCCACCTACAATCCCGAACAAAACCGGAGTTCTTCCAGATGCAAGCTGCCACAAGCTGGAAGACTGGTTTCCCATGGAGGACCAAAGGCCTCCTACAAACTGGCATCAGGCACCTGGGCAGCTGACTTTACTTACCCCTGGAAACAGGCCATCCTTTGTGCCCAACTCCCTCTGCCGGGCACCAGGCCTCGCCCACCTACAATCCCGAACGAAACAGGATTTCTTCCCGATGCAAACTGCCTTGAACAGGAAGACAAGCTTCCCATGGAGGGCCAAAGGCCTCCTACAAACTGACATCAGGCACCTGGGCAGCTGACTTTACTTACCCCTGGAAACAGGCCATCCTTTGTGCCCAACTCCCTCTGCCGGGCACCCGGCCTCGGCCACCTGCAATACCGAACAGATCAGTATTACTTCCCGATGCAAGCTGCCACAAGCTGGAAGCCTGGCTTTCCATGGAGGACCAATAGCCACCTGCAAACTGACATCAGGCACCTGGGCAGCTGACTTTACTTACCCCTGGAAACAGCCCATCCTTTGTGTCCAACTCCCTCATCCGGGCACCCAGCTCCGGCCCCCTACAATCCCGAACGGAACACGATTTCCTCCTGATGCAAGCTGCCACAAGCAGGAAGCCTGGCTTCCCATGGAGGGCCAAAGGCCTCCTAAAAACTGAAATCAGGCACCTGGGCAGATGACTTTACTTACCCCTGGAAACAAGACATCCTTTGTGCCCAACTCCCTCTGCCGGGCAGATGTCCTCGGCCACCTACAATCCCGAACGGAACCGGAGTTCTTCCAGATGCAAGCTGCCACAAGCTGGAAACGTGGCTTCACTTGGGGGGCCAAAGGCCTCCTACAAACTGACATCAGGCACCTGGGCAGCTGACTTTACTTACCCCTGGAAACAGCCCATCCTTTGTGCCCAACTCCCTCTGCCGGGCACCTGGCCTCAGCCACCTACAATCCCGAACGGAACAGGATTTCTTCCAGATGGAAGCTCCCACAAGCTGGAAGACTAGCTTCCATTGGAGGGCGAAAGGCCTCCTACAAACTGACATCAGGCACCTGGGCTGCTGACTTTACTTACCCCTGGAAACAGGCCATCCTTTGTGCCCAACTCCCTCTGCCGGGCACCAGGCCTCGGCCACCTACAATCCTGAACGGAACAGGATTTCTTCCAGATGCAAGCTGCCACAAACTGGACGCATGTCATCCCTTGGAGGGCCAAAGGCCTCCTACAAACTGACATCAGGCACCTGGGCAGCTGACCTTACTTACCCCTGGAAACCAGCCATCATATGTGCCCAACTCCCTCTGCCGGGCACCTGGCCTCGCCCACCTACAATCCCGAACGGAACAGGATTTCTTCCAGATGCAAGCTGCCTTTAACAGGAAGACTAGCTTCCCTTGGAGGGCCAAAGGCCTCCTATAAACTGACATCAGACATTTGGGCAGCTGACTTAACTTACCCCTGGAAACAGCCCATCCTTTGTGCCCAACTCCCTCTGCCAAGCACCAGGCCTCGCCCACCTACAATCCCGAACGGAACAGGATTGCTTCCAGATGCAAGCTGCCACAAACTGGAAGACAAGCTTCCCTTGGAGGGCCAAAGGCCTCCTACAAACTGACATCAGGCACCTGGGCAGCTGACTTTACTTACCCCTGGAAACAGGCCATCCTTTGTGCCCAACTCCCTCTGCCGGGCACCAGGCCTCGGCCACCTACAATCCCGAACAGATCAGTATTACTTCCCGATGCAAGCTGCCACAAGCTGGAAGCCTGGCTTTCCATGGAGGAACAATAGCCACCTGCAAACTGACATCAGGCACCTGGGCTGCTGACTTTACTTACCCCTGGAAACAGCCCATCCTTTGTGTCCAACTCCCTCATCCGGGAACCCAGCTCCGGCCCCCTACAATCCCGAACGGAACAGGATTTCTTCCAGATGCAAGCTGCCACAAGCTGGAAACGCGGCTTCCCTTGGAGGGCCAAAGGCCTCCTACAAACTGACATCAGGCACCTGGGCAGCTGACTTTTCTTACCCCTGGAAACAGGCCATCCTTTGTGCCCAACTCCCTCTGCCGGGCACCTGGCCCCGGCCACCTACAATCCCGAACGGAACACGATTTCCTCCTGATGCAAGCTGCCACAAGCAGGAAGCCTGGCTTCCCATGGTGGGCCAAAGGCCTCCTAAAAACTGACATCAGGCACCTGGGCAGATGACTTTACTTACCCCTGGAAACAAGACATCCTTTGTGCCCAACTCCCTCTGCCGGGCAGATGGCCTCGGCCACCTACAATCCCGAACGGAACCGGAGTTCTTCCAGATGCAAGCTGCCACAAGCTGGAAACGTGGCTTCACTTGGGGGGCCAAAGGCCTCCTACAAACTGACATCAGGCACCTGGGCATCTGACTTTACTTACCCCTGGAAACAGCCCATCCTTTGTGCCCAACTCCCTCTGCCGGGCACCTGGCCTCGGCCACCTACAATCCCGAACGGAACAGGATTTCTTCCAGATGGAAGCTGCCACAAGCGGGAAGACTAGCTTCCCTTGGAGGGCGTTAAGGCCTCCTACAAACTGACATCAGGCACCTGGGCTGCTGACTTTACTTACCCCTGGAAACAGGCCATCCTTTGTGCCCAACTCCCTCTGCCGGGCACCAGGCCTCGGCCACCTACAATCCTGAACGGAACAGGATTTCATCCAGATGCAAGCTGCCACAAACTGGAAGCATGTCATCCCTTGGAGGGCCAAAGGCCTCCTACAAACTGACATCAGGCACCTGGGCAGCTTACCTTACTTACCCCCTGGAAACCAGCCATCATATGTGCCCAACTCCCTCTGCCGGGCACCTGGCCTCGGCCACCCTACAATCCCGAACGGAACAGGATTTCTTCCAGATGCAAGCTGCCAGAAGCAGTAAACCTGGCTTCCCATGGAGGGCCAAAGGCCTCCTACAAACTGACATCAGGCACCTGGGCAGCTGACTTTACTTACCCCTGGAAACAGCCCATCCTTTGTGCCTAACTCCCTCTGCCGGGCACCTGGCCTCGGCCACCTACAATCCCGAACGGAACAGGATTTCTTCCAGATGCAAGCTGCCTTTAACAGGAAGACTAGCTTCCCTTGGAGGGCCAAAGGCCTCCTATAAACTGACATCAGACATTTGGGCAGCTGACTTAACTTACCCCTGGAAACAGCCCATCCTTTGTGCCCAACTCCCTCTGCCAAGCACCAGGCCTCGCCCACCTACAATCCCCGAACGGAACAGGATTTCTTCCAGATGCAAGCTGCCACAAACTGGAAGACAAGCTTCCCTTGGAGGGCCAAAGGCCTCCTACAAACTGACATCAGGCACCTGGGCAGCTGACTTTACTTACCCCTGGAAACAGCCCATCCTTTGTGCCCAACTCCCTCTGCCGGGCACCAGGCCTCGCCCACCTACAATCCCGAACGGAACAGGATTTCTTCCAGATGCAAGCTGCCACAAACTGGAAGACAAGCTTCCCTTGGAGGGCCAAAGGCCTCCTACAAACTGACATCAGGCACCTGGGCAGCTGACTTTACTTACCCCTGGAAACAGGCCATCCTTTGTGCCCAACTCCCTCTGCCGGGCACCAGGCCTCGGCCACCTACAATCCTGAACGAAACAGGATTTTCTTCCAGATGCAAGCTGCCACAAGCAGGAAGCCTGGCTTCCCATGGAGGGCCAAAGGCCTCCTACAAACTGACATCAGGCACCTGGGCAGCTGACTTTACTTACCCCTGGAAACAGGCCATCCTTTGTGCCTAACTCCCTCAGCTGGGCACCCAGCTCCGGCCACCTACAATCCCGAACGAAACAGCATTTCTTCCAGATGCATGCTGCCACAAGCTGGAAGACTAGTTTCCTCTAGAGGGCCAAAGGCCTCCTACAAACTGACATCAGGCACCTGGGCAGCTGACTTTACTTATCCCTGGAAAAAGGACATCCTTTGGGCCCAACTCCCTCTGACGGGCACCTGGCCTCGGCCACCTACAATCCCGAACAAAACCGGAGTTCTTCCAGATGCAAGCTGCCACAAGCTGGAAGACTGGTTTCCCATGGAGGACCAAAGGCCTCCTACAAACTGGCATCAGGCACCTGGGCAGCTGACTTTACTTACCCCTGGAAACAGGCCATCCTTTGTGCCCAACTCCCTCTGCCGGGCACCAGGCCTCGCCCACCTACAATCCCGAACGAAACAGGATTTCTTCCCGATGCAAACTGCCTTGAACAGGAAGACAAGCTTCCCATGGAGGGCCAAAGGCCTCCTACAAACTGACATCAGGCACCTGGGCAGCTGACTTTACTTACCCCTGGAAACAGGCCATCCTTTGTGCCCAACTCCCTCTGCCGGGCACCAGGCCTCGGCCACCTGCAATACCGAACAGATTCAGTATTACTTCCCGATGCAAGCTGCCACAAGCTGGAAGCCTGGCTTTCCCATGGAGGACCAATAGCCACCTGCAAACTGACATCAGGCACCTGGGCAGCTGACTTTACTTACCCCTGGAAACAGCCCATCCTTTGTGTCCCAACTCCCTCATCCGGGCACCCAGCTCCGGCCCCCTACAATCCCGAACGGAACACGATTTCCTCCTGATGCAAGCTGCCACAAGCAGGAAGCCTGGCTTCCCATGGAGGGCCAAAGGCCTCCTAAAAACTGAAATCAGGCACCTGGGCAGATGACTTTACTTACCCCTGGAAACAAGACATCCTTTGTGCCCCAACTCCCTCTGCGGGCAGATGTCCCTCGGCCACCTACAATCCCGAACGGAACCGGAGTTCTTCCAGATGCAAGCTGCCACAAGCTGGAAACGTGGCTTCACTTGGGGGGCCAAAGGCCTCCTACAAACTGACATCAGGCACCTGGGCAGCTGACTTTACTTACCCCTGGAAACAGCCCATCCTTTGTGCCCAACTCCGGGCACCTGGCCTCAGCCACCTACAATCCCGAACGGAACAGGATTTCTTCCAGATGGAAGCTCCCACAAGCTGGAAGACTAGCTTCCATTGGAGGGCGAAAGGCCTCCTACAAACTGACATCAGGCACCTGGGCTGCTGACTTTACTTACCCCTGGAAACAGGCCATCCTTTGTGCCCAACTCCCTCTGCCGGGCACCAGGCCTCGGCCACCTACAATCCTGAACGGAACAGGATTTCTTCCAGATGCAAGCTGCCACAAACTGGACGCATGTCATCCCTTGGAGGGCCAAAGGCCTCCTACAAACTGACATCAGGCACCTGGGCAGCTGACCTTACTTACCCCTGGAAACCAGCCATCATATGTGCCCAACTCCCTCTGCCGGGCACCTGGCCTCGCCCACCTACAATCCCGAACGGAACAGGATTTCTTCCAGATGCAAGCTGCCTTTAACAGGAAGACTAGCTTCCCTTGGAGGGCCAAAGGCCTCCTATAAACTGACATCAGACATTTGGGCAGCTGACTTAACTTACCCTGGAAACAGCCCATCCTTTGTGCCCAACTCCCTCTGCCAAGCACCAGGCCTCGCCCACCTACAATCCCGAACGGAACAGGATTTCTTCCAGATGCAAGCTGCCACAAACTGGAAGACAAGCTTCCCTTGGAGGGCCAAAGGCCTCCTACAAACTGACATCAGGCACCTGGGCAGCTGACTTTACTTACCCCTGGAAACAGCCCATCCTTTGTGCCCAACTCCCTCTGCCGGGCACCAGGCCTCGCCCACCTACAATCCCGAACGGAACAGGATTTCTTCCAGATGCAAGCTGCCACAAACTGGAAGACAAGCTTCCTTGGAGGGCCAAAGGCCTCCTACAAACTGACATCAGCACCTGGGCAGCTGACTTTACTTACCCCTGGAAACAGGCCATCCTTTGTGCCCAACTCCCTCTGCCGGCACCAGGCCTCGGCCACCTACAATCCTGAACGGAACAGGATTTCTTCAGATGCAAGCTGCACAAGCAGGAAGCCTGGCTTCCCATGGAGGGCCAAAGGCCTCCTACAAACTGACATCAGGCACCTGGGCAGCTGACTTTACTTACCCCTGAAACAGGCCATCCTTTGTGCCTAACTCCCTCAGCTGGGCACCCAGCTCCGGCCACCTACAATCCCGAACGGAACAGGATTTCTTCCCGATGCAAACTGCCTTGAACAGGAAGACAAGCTTCCCATGGAGGGCCAAAGGCCTCCTACAAACTGACATCAGGCACCTGGGCAGCTGACTTTACTTACCCCTGGAAACAGGACATCCTTTGTGCCCAACTCCCTCTGCCGGCCCACAGCTTTGGCCACCTACAATCCCGAACGGAACAGGAGTTCTTCCAGATGCAAGCTGCCACAAGCTGGAAATGTGGCTTCACTTGGAGGGCCAAAGGCCTCCTACAAACTGACATCAAGCACCTGGGCAGCTGACTTTACTTTCCTAAAGAAACAGGCCATCATTTGTGCCCAACTCCCTCTGCCGGGCACCTGGCCTCGGCCACCTACAATCCCGAACGGAACAGGATTTCTTCCATATGCAAGCTGCCACAAACTGGAATCCTGTCTTCCATTGGAGGGCCAAATGCCTCCTACAAACTGACATCAGGCACCTGGGCAGCTGACTTTACTTACCCCTGGAAACAGGCCATCCTTTGTGCCCAACTCCCTCTGCTGGGCACCAGGCCTCGGCCACCTACAATCCCGAACGTAACAGGATTTCTTCCAGATGCAAGCTGCCACAAGCAGGAAACCTGGCTTCTCTTGGTGGGTCAAAGGCCACCTACAAACTGACATCAGGCACCTGGGCAGCTGACTTTACTTACCCCTGGAAACAGGCCATCCTTTGTGCCCAACTCCCTCTGCCGGGCACCAGGCCTCGGCCACCTGCAATCCCGAACAGATCAGTATTACTTCCCGATGCAAGCTGCCACAAGCTGGAAGCCTGGCTTTCCATGGAGGACCAATAGCCACCTGCAAACTGACATCAGGCACCTGGGCAGCTGACTTTACTTACCCCTGTAAAAAGCCCATCCTTTGTGTCCAACTCCCTCATCCGGGCACCCAGCTCCGGCCCCCTACAATCCCGAACGGAACACGATTTCCTCCTGATGCAAGCTGCCACAAGCAGGAAGCCTGGCTTCCCATGGAGGGCCAAAGGCCTCCTAAAAACTGACATCAGGCACCTGGGCAGCTGACTTTACTTACCCCTGGAAACAGGCCATCCTTTGTGCCCAACTCCCTCTGCCGGGCACCTGGCCTCGCCCACCTACTATCCCGAAAGGAACACGATTTCTTCCAGATGCAAGCTGCCACGAGCAGGAAGACAAGCTTCCCTTGGAGGGCCAAAGGCCTCCTACAAACTGACATCAGGCACCTGGGCAGCTGACTTTACTTATCCCTGGAAACAGGCCATCCTTTGTGCCCAACTCCCTCTGCCGGGCACCTGGCCTCGGCCACCTACAATCCCGAACGGAACCGGAGTTCTTCCAGATGCAAGCTGCCACAAGCTGAAACGTGGCTTCTCTTGCAGGGTTATTGGCCTCCTACAAACTGACATCAGGCACCTGGGCAGCTGACTTTACTTACCCCTGGAAACAGGCCATCCAGTGTGCCCAACTCCCTCTGCCGGGCACCTGGCCTCGGCCACCTACAATCCCGAACGGAACAGGATTTCTTCCCGATGCAAGCTGCCACAAGCTGGAAGACTGGTTTCCCTTGGAGGACCAAAGGCCTCCTACAAACTGACATCAGGTACCTGGGCAGCTGACTTTACTTACCCCTGGAAACAGCCCATCCTTTGTGCCCAACTCCCTCTGCCGGGCAGATGTCCTCGGCCACCTACAATCCTGAACGGAACAGGATTTCTTCCAGATGCAAGCTGCCACAAGCAGGAAGCCTGGCTTCCCATGGAGGGCCAAAGGCCTCCTACAAACTGACATCAGGCACGTGGGCAGCTGACTTTACTTACCCCTCTAAACAGGACATCCTTTGTGCCCAACTCCCTCTGCCGGGCACCAGGTCTCGGCCACCTACAATCCTGAACGGAACAGGAGTTCTTCCAGATGCAAGCTGCCACAAGCTGGAAATGTGGCTTCACTTGGAGGGCCAAAGGCCTCCTACAAACTGACATCAGGCACCGGGGCAGCTGACTTTACTTTCCTAAAGAAACAGGCCATCATTTTTGCCCAACTCCCTCTGCCGGCACCTGGCCTCGGCCACCTACAATCCCAAACAGAAAACGATTTCTTCCAGATGCAAGCTGCCACAAACTGGAAGCCTGTCATCCCTTGGAGGGCCAAAGGCCTCCTACAAACTGACATCAGGCACCTGGGCAGCTGACATTACTTACCCCTGGAAACAGGCCATCCTTTGTGACCAACTCCCTCTGCCGGGCACCAGGCCTCGGCCACCTGCAATCCCGAACAGATCAGTATTACTTCCCGATGCAAGCTGCCACAAGCTGGAAGCCGGGCTTTCCATGGAGGACCAATAGCCACCTGCAAACTGACATCAGGCACCTGGGCAGCTGACTTTACTTACCCCTGGAAACAGCCCATCCTTTGTGTCCAACTCCCTCATCCGGGCACCCAGCTCCGGACCCCTACAATCCCGAACGGAACACGATTTCTTCCAGATGCATGCTGCCACAAGCAGGAAGCCTGGCTTCCCATGGAGGGCCAAAGGCCTCCTAAAAACTGACATCAGGCACCTGGGCAGATGACTTTACTTACCCCTGGAAACAAGACATCGTTTGTGCCCAACTCCCTCTGCCGGGCACCAGGCCTCGGCCACCTACAATCCTGAACGGAACAGGATTTCTTCCAGATGCAAGCTGCCACAAAGTGGAAGCCTGTCATCCCTTGGAGGGCCAAAGGCCTCCTACAAACTGACATCAGGCACCTGGGCAGCTGACCTTACTTACCACTGGAAACCAGCCATCATATGTGCCCAACTCCCTCTGCCGGGCACCTGGCCTCGGCCACCTACAATCCCGAACGGAACAGGATTTCTTCCAGATGCAAGCTGCCACAAGCAGTAAACCTGGCTTCCCATGGAGGGCCAAAGGCCTCCTACAAACTGACATCAGGCACCTGGGCAGCTGACTTTACTTACCCCTGGAAACAGCCCATCTTTGTGCCCAACTCCCTCTGCCGGGCACCTGGCCTCGGCCACCTACAATCCCGAACGGAACAGGATTTCTTCCAGATGCAAGCTGCCTTTAACAGGAAGACTAGCTTCCCTTGGAGGGCCAAAGGCCTCCTATAAACTGACATCAGACATTTGGGTAGCTGACTTAACTTACTCCTGGAAACAGCCCATTCTTTGTGCCCAACTCCCTCTGCCAAGCACCAGGCCTCGCCCACCTACAATCCCGAACGGAACAGGATTTCTTCCAGATGCAAGTGGCCACAAACTGGAAGACAAGCTTCCCTTGGAGGGCGAAAGGCCTCCTACAAACTGACATCAGGCACCTGGGCAGCTGACTTTACTTACCCCTGGAAACAGCCCATCGGTTGTGCCCAACTCCCTCTGCCGGGCACCTGGCCTCGGCCACCTACAATCCCGAACGGAACAGGATTTCTTCCAGATGCATGCTGCCACAAGCTGGAAGACTAGCTTCCCTTGGAGGGCCAAAGGCCTCCTACAAACTGACATCAGGCACCTGGGCAGCTGACTTTACTTATCTCTGGAAAAAGGACATCCTTTGTGCCCAACTCCCTCTGCCGGGCACCTGGCCTTGGCCACCTACAATCCCGAACGGAACCGGAGTTCTTCCAGATGCAAGCTGCCACAAGCTGGAAGACTGGTTTCCCATGGAGGAACAAAGGCCTCCTACAAACTGGCATCAGGCACCTGGGCAGCTGACTTTACTTACCCCTGGAAACAGGCCATCCTTTGTGCCCAACTCCCTCTGCCGGGCACCAGGTCTCGGCCACCTACAATCTCGAACGGAACAGGATTGCTTCCAGATGCAAGCTGCCACAAACTGGAAGACAAGCTTCCCTTGGAGGGCCAAAGGCCTCCTACAAACTGACATCAGGCACCTGGGCAGCTGACTTTACTTACCCCTGGAAACAGCCCATTTTTGGGCCCAACTTCCTCTGCCGGGCACCAGGTTTTGCCCACCTACAATCCTGAACGGAACAGGATTGCTTCCAGATGCAAGCTGCCAAAAACTGGAAGACAAGCTTCCCTTGGAGGGCCAAAGGCCTCCTACAAACTGACATCAGGCACCTGGGCAGCTGACTTTACTTACCCCTGGAAACAGCCCATCCTTTGTGTCCAACTCCCTCATCCGGGCACCCAGCTCCGGCCCCCTACAATCCCGAACGGAACACGATTTCCTCCTGATGCAAGCTGCCACAAGCAGGAAGCCTGGCTTCCCTTGGAGGGCCAAAGGCCTCCTACAAACAGACATCAGGCACCTGGGCAGCTGACCTTACTTACCCCTGGAAACCAGCCATCATATGTGCCCAACTCCCTCTGCCGGGCACCTGGCCTCGGCCACCTACAATCCCGAACGGAACAGGATTTCTTCCAGATGCAAGCTGCCACAAGCAGTAAACCTGGCTTCCCATGGAGGGCGAAAGGCCTCCTACAAACTGACATCAGGCACCTGGGCAGCTGACTTTACTTACCCCTGGAAACAGCCCATCCTTTGTGCCCAACTCCCTCTGCTGGGCACCAGGCCTCGGCCACCTACAATCCCGAACGTAACAGGATTTCTTCCAGATGCAAGCTGCCACAAGCAGGAAACCTGGCTTCTCTTGGTGGGTCAAAGGCCACCTACAAACTGACATCAGGCACGTGGGCAGCTGACTTTACTTACGCCTGGAAACAGCCCATCCTTTGTGCCCAACTCCCTCTGCCGGGCACCAGGCCTCGGCCACCTGCAATCCCGAACAGATCAGTATTACTTCCCGATGCAAGCTGCCACAAGCTGGAAGCCTGGCTTTCCATGGAGGACCAATAGCCACCTGCAAACTGACATCAGGCACCTGGGCAGCTGACTTTACTTACCCCTGGAAAAAGCCCATCCTTTGTGTCCAACTCCCTCATCCGGGCACCCAGCTCCGGCCCCCTACAATCCCGAACGGAACACGATTTCCTCCTGATGCAAGCTGCCACAAGCAGGAAGCCTGGCTTCCCATGGAGGGCCAAAGGCCTCCTACAAACTGACATCAGGCACCTGGGCAGCTGACTTTACTTACCCCTGGAAACAGGCCATCCTTTGTGCCTAACTCCCTCAGCTGGGCACCCAGCTCCGGCCACCTACAATCCCGAACGGAACAGGATTTCTTCCCGATGCAAACTGCCTTGAACAGGAAGACAAGCTTCCCATGGAGGGCCAAAGGCCTCCTACAAACTGACATCAGGCACCTGGGCAGCTGACTTTACTTACCCCTGGAAACAGGACATCCTTTGTGCCCAACTCCCTCTGCCGGGCCCACAGCTTTGGCCACCTACAATCCCGAACGGAACAGGAGTTCTTCCAGATGCAAGCTGCCACAAGCTGGAAATGTGGCTTCACTTGGAGGGCCAAAGGCCTCCTACAAACTGACATCAAGCACCTGGGCAGCTGACTTTACTTTCCTAAAGAAACAGGCCATCATTTGTGCCCAACTCCCTCTGCCGGGCACCTGGCCTCGGCCACCTACAATCCCGAACGGAACAGGATTTCTTCCATATGCAAGCTGCCACAAACTGGAATCCTGTCTTCCCTTGGAGGGCCAAATGCCTCCTACAAACTGACATCAGGCACCTGGGCAGCTGACTTTACTTACCCCTGGAAACAGGCCATCCTTTGTGCCCAACTCCCTCTGCTGGGCACCAGGCCTCGGCCACCTACAATCCCGAACGTAACAGGATTTCTTCCAGATGCAAGCTGCCACAAGCAGGAAACCTGGCTTCTCTTGGTGGGTCAAAGGCCACCTACAAACTGACATCAGGCACCTGGGCAGCTGACTTTACTTACCCCTGGAAACAGGCCATCCTTTGTGCCCAACTCCCTCTGCCGGGCACCAGGCCTCGGCCACCTGCAATCCCGAACAGATCAGTATTACTTCCCGATGCAAGCTGCCACAAGCTGGAAGCCTGGCTTTCCATGGAGGACCAATAGCCACCTGCAAACTGACATCAGGCACCTGGGCAGCTGACTTTACTTACCCCTGTAAAAAGCCCATCCTTTGTGTCCAACTCCCTCATCCGGGCACCCAGCTCCGGCCCCCTACAATCCCTAACGGAACACGATTTCCTCCTGATGCAAGCTGCCACAAGCAGGAAGCCTGGCTTCCCATGGAGGGCCAAAGGCCTCCTAAAAACTGACATCAGGCACCTGGGCAGCTGACTTTACTTACCCCTGGAAACAGGCCATCCTTTGTGCCCAACTCCCTCTGCCGGGCACCTGGCCTCGCCCACCTACTATCCCGAAAGGAACACGATTTCTTCCAGATGCAAGCTGCCACGAGCTGGAAGACAAGCTTCCCTTGGAGGGCCAAAGGCCTCCTACAAACTGACATCAGGCACCTGGGCAGCTGACTTTACTTATCCCTGGAAACAGGCCATCCTTTGTGCCCAACTCCCTCTGCCGGGCACCTGGCCTCGGCCACCTACAATCCCGAACGGAACCGGAGTTCTTCCAGATGCAAGCTGCCACAAGCTGAAACGTGGCTTCTCTTGCAGGGTTATTGGCCTCCTACAAACTGACATCAGGCACCTGGGCAGCTGACTTTACTTACCCCTGGAAACAGGCCATCCAGTGTGCCCAACTCCCTCTGCCGGGCACCTGGCCTCGGCCACCTACAATCCCGAACGGAACAGGATTTCTTCCCGATGCAAGCTGCCACAAGCTGGAAGACTGGTTTCCCTTGGAGGACCAAAGGCCTCCTACAAACTGACATCAGGTACCTGGGCAGCTGACTTTACTTACCCCTGGAAACAGCCCATCCTTTGTGCCCAACTCCCTCTGCCGGGCAGATGTCCTCGGCCACCTACAATCCTGAACGGAACAGGATTTCTTCCAGATGCAAGCTGCCACAAGCAGGAAGCCTGGCTTCCCATGGAGGGCCAAAGGCCTCCTACAAACTGACATCAGGCACGTGGGCAGCTGACTTTACTTACCCCTCTAAACAGGACATCCTTTGTGCCCAACTCCCTCTGCCGGGCACCAGGTCTCGGCCACCTACAATCCTGAACGGAACAGGAGTTCTTCCAGATGCAAGCTGCCACAAGCTGGAAATGTGGCTTCACTTGGAGGGCCAAAGGCCTCCTACAAACTGACATCAGGCACCGGGGCAGCTGACTTTACTTTCCTAAAGAAACAGGCCATCATTTTTGCCCAACTCCCTCTGCCGGCACCTGGCCTCGGCCACCTACAATCCCAAACAGAAAACGATTTCTTCCAGATGCAAGCTGCCACAAACTGGAAGCCTGTCATCCCTTGGAGGGCCAAAGGCCTCCTACAAACTGACATCAGGCACCTGGGCAGCTGACATTACTTACCCCTGGAAACAGGCCATCCTTTGTGACCAACTCCCTCTGCCGGGCACCAGGCCTCGGCCACCTGCAATCCCGAACAGATCAGTATTACTTCCCGATGCAAGCTGCCACAAGCTGGAAGCCGGGCTTTCCATGGAGGACCAATAGCCACCTGCAAACTGACATCAGGCACCTGGGCAGCTGACTTTACTTACCCCTGGAAACAGCCCATCCTTTGTGTCCAACTCCCTCATCCGGGCACCCAGCTCCGGACCCCTACAATCCCGAACGGAACACGATTTCTTCCAGATGCATGCTGCCACAAGCAGGAAGCCTGGCTTCCCATGGAGGGCCAAAGGCCTCCTAAAAACTGACATCAGGCACCTGGGCAGATGACTTTACTTACCCCTGGAAACAAGACATCGTTTGTGCCCAACTCCCTCTGCCGGGCACCAGGCCTCGGCCACCTACAATCCTGAACGGAACAGGATTTCTTCCAGATGCAAGCTGCCACAAAGTGGAAGCCTGTCATCCCTTGGAGGGCCAAAGGCCTCCTACAAACTGACATCAGGCACCTGGGCAGCTGACCTTACTTACCACTGGAAACCAGCCATCATATGTGCCCAACTCCCTCTGCCGGGCACCTGGCCTCGGCCACCTACAATCCCGAACGGAACAGGATTTCTTCCAGATGCAAGCTGCCACAAGCAGTAAACCTGGCTTCCCATGGAGGGCCAAAGGCCTCCTACAAACTGACATCAGGCACCTGGGCAGCTGACTTTACTTACCCCTGGAAACAGCCCATCTTTGTGCCCAACTCCCTCTGCCGGGCACCTGGCCTCGGCCACCTACAATCCCGAACGGAACAGGATTTCTTCCAGATGCAAGCTGCCTTTAACAGGAAGACTAGCTTCCCTTGGAGGGCCAAAGGCCTCCTATAAACTGACATCAGACATTTGGGTAGCTGACTTAACTTACTCCTGGAAACAGCCCATTCTTTGTGCCCAACTCCCTCTGCCAAGCACCAGGCCTCGCCCACCTACAATCCCGAACGGAACAGGATTTCTTCCAGATGCAAGCGGCCACAAACTGGAAGACAAGCTTCCCTTGGAGGGCGAAAGGCCTCCTACAAACTGACATCAGGCACCTGGGCAGCTGACTTTACTTACCCCTGGAAACAGCCCATCGGTTGTGCCCAACTCCCTCTGCCGGGCACCTGGCCTCGGCCACCTACAATCCCGAACGGAACAGGATTTCTTCCAGATGCATGCTGCCACAAGCTGGAAGACTAGCTTCCCTTGGAGGGCCAAAGGCCTCCTACAAACTGACATCAGGCACCTGGGCAGCTGACTTTACTTATCTCTGGAAAAAGGACATCCTTTGTGCCCAACTCCCTCTGCCGGGCACCTGGCCTTGGCCACCTACAATCCCGAACGGAACCGGAGTTCTTCCAGATGCAAGCTGCCACAAGCTGGAAGACTGGTTTCCCATGGAGGAACAAAGGCCTCCTACAAACTGGCATCAGGCACCTGGGCAGCTGACTTTACTTACCCCTGGAAACAGGCCATCCTTTGTGCCCAACTCCCTCTGCCGGGCACAAGGTCTCGGCCACCTACAATCTCGAACGGAACAGGATTGCTTCCAGATGCAAGCTGCCACAAACTGGAAGACAAGCTTCCCTTGGAGGGCCAAAGGCCTCCTACAAACTGACATCAGGCACCTGGGCAGCTGACTTTACTTACCCCTGGAAACAGCCCATTTTTGGGCCCAACTTCCTCTGCCGGGCACCAGGTTTTGCCCACCTACAATCCTGAACGGAACAGGATTGCTTCCAGATGCAAGCTGCCAAAAACTGGAAGACAAGCTTCCCTTGGAGGGCCAAAGGCCTCCTACAAACTGACATCAGGCACCTGGGCAGCTGACTTTACTTACCCCTGGAAACAGCCCATCCTTTGTGTCCAACTCCCTCATCCGGGCACCCAGCTCCGGCCCCCTACAATCCCGAACGGAACACGATTTCCTCCTGATGCAAGCTGCCACAAGCAGGAAGCCTGGCTTCCCTTGGAGGGCCAAAGGCCTCCTACAAACAGACATCAGGCACCTGGGCAGCTGACCTTACTTACCCCTGGAAACCAGCCATCATATGTGCCCAACTCCCTCTGCCGGGCACCTGGCCTCGGCCACCTACAATCCCGAACGGAACAGGATTTCTTCCAGATGCAAGCTGCCACAAGCAGTAAACCTGGCTTCCCATGGAGGGCCAAAGGCCTCCTACAAACTGACATCAGGCACCTGGGCAGCTGACTTTACTTACCCCTGGAAACAGCCCATCCTTTGTGCCCAACTCCCTCTGCTGGGCACCAGGCCTCGGCCACCTACAATCCCGAACGTAACAGGATTTCTTCCAGATGCAAGCTGCCACAAGCAGGAAACCTGGCTTCTCTTGGTGGGTCAAAGGCCACCTACAAACTGACATCAGGCACGTGGGCAGCTGACTTTACTTACGCCTGGAAACAGCCCATCCTTTGTGCCCAACTCCCTCTGCCGGGCACCAGGCCTCGGCCACCTGCAATCCCGAACAGATCAGTATTACTTCCCGATGCAAGCTGCCACAAGCTGGAAGCCTGGCTTTCCATGGAGGACCAATAGCCACCTGCAAACTGACATCAGGCACCTGGGCAGCTGACTTTACTTACCCCTGGAAAAAGCCCATCCTTTGTGTCCAACTCCCTCATCCGGGCACCCAGCTCCGGCCCCCTACAATCCCGAACGGAACACGATTTCCTCCTGATGCAAGCTGCCACAAGCAGGAAGCCTGGCTTCCCATGGAGGGCCAAAGGCCTCCTAAAAACTGACATCAGGCACCTGGGCAGATGACTTTACTTACCCCTGGAAACAAGACATCCTTTGTGCCCAACTCCCTCTGCCGGGCAGATGGCCTCGGCCACCTACAATCCCGAACGGAACCGGAGTTCTTCCAGATGCAAGCTGCCACAAGCTGGAAACGCGGCTTCACTTGGGGGGCCAAAGGCCTCCTACAAACTGACATCAGGCACCTGGGCATCTGAGTTTACTTACCCCTGGAAACAGCCCACCCTTTGTGCCCAACTCCCTCTGCCGGGCACCTGGCCTCGCCCACCTACAATCCCGAACGGAACAGGATTTCTTCCAGATGCAAGCTGCCACAAGCTGGAAGACTAGCTTCCCTTGGAGGGCCAAAGGCCTCCTACAAACTGACATCAGGCACCTGGGCAGCTGACTTTACTTACCCCTGGAAACAGCCCATCCGTTGTGCCCAACTCCCTCTGCCGGGCACCTGGCCTCGGCCACCTACAATCCCGAACGAAACAGCATTTCTTCCAGATGCATGCTGCCACAAGCTGGAAGACTAGCTTCCCTTGGAGGGCCAAAGGCCTCCTACAAACTGACATCAGGCACCTGGGCAGCTGACTTTACTTACCCCTGGAAACAGGCCATCCTTTGTGCCCAACTCCCTCTGCCGGGAACCTGGCCTCGGCCACCTACGATCCCGAACGGAACCGGAGTTCTTCCAGATGCAAGCTGCCACAAGCTGGAAACGCGGCTTCACTTGGAGGGCCAAAGGCCTCCTACAAACTGACATCAGGCACCTGGGCAGCTGACTTTACTTACCCCTGGAAACAGGCCATCTTTGGGCCCAACTCCCTCTGCCGGGCACCTGGCCTCGGCCACCTACAATCCCGAACGGAACAGGATTTCTTCCAGATTCAAGCTCCCACAAGCTGGAAGACTGGTTTCCCATGGAGTAACAAAGGCCTCCTACAAACTGGCATCAGGCACCTGGGCAGCTGACTTTACTTACCCCTGGAAACAGCCCATCCTTTGTGCCCAACTCCCTCTGCCGGGCACCAGGTCTCGGCCACCTACAATCCCGAACGGAACAGGATTGCTTCCAGATGCAAGCTGCCACAAACTGGAAGACAAGCTTCCCTTGGAGGGCCAAAGGCCTCCTACAAACTGACATCAGGCACGTGGGCAGCTGACTTTACTTACCCCTGGAAACAGCCCATCCTTTGTGCCCAACTTCCTCTGCCGGGCACCAGGTTTTGCCCACCTACAATCCCGAACGGAACAGGATTGCTTCCAGATGCAAGCTGCCACAAACTGGAAGACAAGCTTCCCTTGGAGGGCCAAAGGCCTCCTACAAACTGACATCAGGCACCTGGGCAGCTGACTTTACTTACCCCTGGAAACAGGCCATCCTTTGTGCCCAACTCCCTCTGCCGGGCACCAGGCCTCGGCCACCTGCAATCCCGAACAGATCAGTATTACTTCCCGATGCAAGCTGCCACAAGCTGGAAGCCTGGCTTTCCATGGAGGACCAATAGCCACCTGCAAACTGACATCAGGCACCTGGGCAGCTGACTTTACTTACCCCTGGAAACAGCCCATCTTTTGTGTCCAACTCCCTCATCCGGGCACCCAGCTCCGACCCCCTACAATCCCGAACGGAACACGATTTCCTCCTGATGCAAGCTGCCACAAGCAGGAAGCCTGGCTTCCCATGGAGGGCCAAAGGCCTCCTAAAAACTGACATCAGGCACCTGGGCAGATGACTTTACTTACCCCTGGAAACATGACATCCTTTGTGCCCTACTCCCTCTGCGGGGCAGATGGCCTCGGCCACCTACAATCCAGAACGGAACCGGAGTTCTTCCAGATGCAAGCTGCCACAAGCTGGAAATTGGCTTCACTTGGGGGGCCAAAGGCCTCCTACAAACTGACATCAGGCACCTGGGCAGCTGACTTTACTTACCCCTGGAAACAGCCCATCCTTTGTGCCCAACTCCCTCTGCCAGGCACCTGGCCTCGGCCACCTACAATCCCGAACGGAACAGGATTTCTTCCAGATGGAAGCTGCCACAAGCTGGAAGACTAGCTTCCCTTGGAGGGCGAAAGGCCTCCTACAAACTGACATCAGGCACCTGGGCTGCTGACTTTACTTACCCCTGGAAACAGGCCATCCTTTGTGCCCAACTCTCTCTGCTGGGCACCAGGCCTCGGCCACCTACAATCCTGAACGGAACAGGATTTCTTCCAGATGCAAGCTCCTACAAACTGGAAGCATGTCATCCCTTGGAGGGCCAAAGGCCTCCTACAAACTGACATCAGGCACCTGGGCAGCTGACCTTACTTACCCCTGGAAACCAGCCATCATATGTGCCCAACTCCCTCTGCCGGGCACCTGGCCTCGGCCACCTACAATCCCGAACGGAAAAGGATTTCTTCCAGATGCAAGCTGCCACAAGCAGTAAACCTGGCTTCCCATGGAGGGCCAAAGGCCTCCTACAAACTGACATCAGGCACCTGGGCAGCTGACTTTACTTACCCCTGGAAACAGCCCATCCTTTGTGCCTAACTCCCTCTGCCGGGCACCTGGCCTCGGCCACCTACAATCCCGAACGGAACAGGATTTCTTCCAGATGCAAGCTGCCTTTAACAGGAAGACTAGCTTCCCTTGGAGGGCCAAAGGCCTCCTATAAACTGACATCAGACATTTGGGCAGCTGACTTAACTTACCCCTGGAAACAGCCCATCCTTTGTGCCCAACTCCCTCTGCCAAGCACCAGGCCTCGCCCACCTACAATCCCGAACGGAACAGGATTTCTTCCAGATGCAAGCTGCCACAAACTGGAAGACAAGCTTCCCTTGGAGGGCCAAAGGCCTCCTACAAACTGACATCAGGCACCTGGGCAGCTGACTTTACTTACCCTTGGAAACAGCTGTCTTGGTTTAGGAAGACAGGTATCTGCTAGGTAAAATTACAATCAGAGGCTCTTTGGCAAAGATTTGGGAAATAGGAATAGCAGTTCTTTGCTAGTATGTAATACAAAGCAAACAAACACAAAAAAAAACTCCCCCCCCACCAAACAACTACAGCATTAATGACAAACGACAACAGTACCAAGAACCTTGAGGGCTTTGTTTCACAAAACCCAGAGCAGTTTGGTTTCGGTGTCCCTGCAGGATCCTCAGAGCACCAAGCTGGAACAGTGGAAAAGTCCCGGGCTGGTAGCTGGGATGGCAGGGTGTCCCGGCAGGCAGGGGCAGGATGTCCCGGCAGCGCAGGGAGTGCAGGGTCACGCTGCAGCAAGAGGAGCAGCGCCGAAGCAGCTCGACGGCGAGGCAGAAAAACGGCGGCTGAGATCCTCGAGGAGCGGCCGACACGCGTCTCCCGAACGCCGGAAGCAGAAAAGCACGCAGCTGCCTCAAGCTGTGTCTTTTACCTGCGTTATCTCCCCCTTCCACCTTTTGTCCACCTCTTTGTTTCAGCCAAGCACTCTCAAGTATCCAACACCCGGTCCCCTTGGCAACCCGTGGGGAAAAAATTCCCCAGAGAAAGAAGGAACAAACCCAACCCCCAACATTATCCACCCCGAATTTTTTTCCCATACAAACATATTACATTGAGTTTTAACTAGTAAAACTACATATATATATATGCAAATATGGATGCAGCCACATTGTCATGGGTAGTTCACCCCAAAACAAGGTCCCCTTGAGGTATGCATCGGGTCTCTCCATCCTTTTGCATCACCCACCAGGTGCAACCTGGTCCCTGAGCGAAGACAACCCCACGGATGGGATTGTCTTTGCTGGAGGCAGGATTAATCCAAACAGTTTTTCCCAGCATACCTCTCATGTGTACCACTGGAACCTTATCTCCGTCTGTCTTTTGCAAGGGCTCAGATTGGGCAGGACCTGCTCGGTTGGTGGAACCTCGAGTGTTCACCAACCAGGTGGCCTTTGCTAAATTAGTATCCCAATTCTTAAAGGTTCCCCCACCCAGTGCTTTCAAGGTAGTCTTAAGCAGGCCATTGCACCGTTCAACTTTCCCGGCCGCTGGTGCATGATAAGGAATATGGTACACCCACTCAATGCCATGTTCTCTAGCCCAGGTGCTTATAAGACTATTCTTGAAATGAGTCCCATTGTCCGACTCGATTCTCTCAGGGGTGCCATGTCTCCACAGGACTTGTTTTTCCAGGCCCAGGATGGTGTTCCGGGCAGTAGCATGAGGCACAGGGTAGGTCTCCAACCATCCAGTGGTGGCTTCCACTATGGTTAGCACATAACGCTTGCCCTGGCGGGTTTGGGGAAGGGTGATGTAGTCAATCTGCCAGGCTTCCCCATATTTATATTTGGACCACCGCCCACCATACCATAAGGGCTTCACCCGCTTGGCTTGCTTGATTGCAGCACATGTCTCACAGTCATGGATAACCTGAGAAATACTGTCCATGGTTAAATCCACCCCTCGGTCTCGGGCCCACTTATAGGTGGCATCTCTGCCCTGATGACCCGAGGCATCATGGGCCCATCGGGCTAGGAACAACTCTCCCTTGTGTTGCCAATCTAAATCTATCTTTGACACTTCTATCTTGGCAGCCTGATCTACCTGCTTGTTGTTTTGGTGTTCCTCATTAGCCCGACTCTTGGGAACATGGGCATCTACATGGCGGACTTTCACAGGCAGCTTCTCTACACGAGTGGCAACGTCCTTCCATTCATCAGCAGCCCAGATTGGTTTTCCTCTACGCTGCCAGTTGGCCTTTTTCCACCTTTCCAGCCAGCCCCACAGAGCATTGGCTACCATCCACGAATCAGTGTAGAGGTAGAGCTTTGGCCACTTCTCTCTTTCAGCAATGTCAAGGGCTAATTGAACAGCTTTGAGTTCAGCAAGCTGACTTGATCCCCCGTCTCCTTCAGTGGCTTCTGCAACCTGTCGTGTGGGGCTCCATACGGCTGCTTTCCACTTACGGTTCATTCCCACGATGCGACAGGAACCATCAGTGAAAAGGGCGTAGTGTGTTTCTTCTGCTGGCAGTTGGTTGTATGGAGGAGCTTCTTCAGCTCGTGTCACTTGCTCCTCTTCGTCCGTGAAACCGAAGTTTTCTCCTTCCGGCCAGTTTGTAATTATCTCCAAAATCCCAGGGCGATTTGGGTTTCCAATACGGGCACGCTGTGTGATGAGGGCAGTCCATTTGCTCCATGTGGCATCGGTGGCATGGTGCGTGGAGGGAGCCTTTCCTTTAAACATCCACCCCAGCACTGGTAGTCGGGGTGCCAAGAGGAGTTGTGCTTCTGTGCCAATCACTTCTGAGGCGGCTTGAACTCCTTCATAGGCGGCCAAGATCTCCTTCTCTGTGGGAGTGTAGTTGGCTTCAGATCCTCTGTAACTTCGACTCCAGAATCCCAGTGGTCGGCCTCGGGTCTCCCCTGGCACCTTCTGCCAAAGGCTCCAGGACAAACCGTTGTTCCCGGCTGCAGAATAAAGCACATTCTTCACATCTGGTCCCGTCCTGACTGGGCCAAGGGCTACTGCATGAGCAATCTCCTGCTTGATCTGGGCAAAGGCTTGTTGCTGTTCAGGGCCCCAGTGGAAATTGTTCTTCTTGCGGGTAACCAGGTAGAGAGGGCTCACGATCTGACTGTACTCAGGAATGTGCATCCTCCAAAAACCTATGGCTCCTAGGAAAGCTTGTGTTTCCTTTTTGCTGGTCGGTGGAGACATTGCTGTGATCTTATCAATGACCTCAGTGGGGATCTGCCGCCGTCCATCTTGCCACTTTACTCCCAGGAACTGGATCTCTCTGGCAGGTCCCTTGACTTTGCTCTTCTTGATGGCAAACCCGGCTTTCAGCAAAATCTGGATGATCCTCTCTCCTTTCTCGAATACTTCAGCTGCAGTCTTTCCCCACACAATGATGTCATCGATGTACTGTAGATGTTCTGGAGCCTCACCCTTCTCCAGTGCAGCCTGGATCAGCCCATGGCAGATGGTGGGGCTGTGTTTCCACCCCTGGGGCAGCCGGTTCCAGGTGTACTGCACGCCCCTCCAGGTGAAAGCAAACTGAGGCCTGCATTCTGCAGCCAGAGGAATGGAGAAAAATGCATTGGCAATGTCAATAGTGGCATACCACCTCGCTGCCTTGGACTCCAGCTCGTACTGAAGTTCCAGCATGTCCGGCACAGCAGCGCTCAGCGGTGGAGTCACTTCATTCAATGCACGATAGTCCACAGTCAGTCTCCATTCTCCATCAGACTTGCGCACAGGCCAGATGGGGCTGTTGAAGGGTGAGTGGGTTTTGCTGACCACCCCTTGGCTCTCCAGCTCACGGATCATCTTGTGGATGGGGATCACGGCGTCCCGATTTGTCCGATACTGCCGACGGTGCACTGTCGAGGTGGCAACAGGTACTTGTTGTTCTTCTACCTTCAGGAGTCCCACTGCAGATGGGTTCTCTGATAGTCCCGGCAAGGTGTTCAACTGCTTAATGTTCTCTGTCTCCACAGCAGCTATTCCAAAAGCCCATCTGAGTCCTTTAGGGTCTTTATAATATCCATTCCTGAGGAAGTCTATGCCCAGAATACATGGAGCCTCTGGGCCGGTCACAATCGGAAGTTTCTGCCACTCCTTCCCGGTCAGGCTCACCTCGGCTTCAACCAGAGTCAGTTCCTGTGATCCCCCCGTCACCCCGGCAATGGAAATCGGTTCTGCCCCCACATGTCCTGATGGCATTAGAGTACACTGCGACCCAGTATCTACTAAAGCTTCATATTTTTGTGGCTCTGATGTGCCAGGCCATCGAATCCACACAGTCCAAAAAACCCGATTTTCCCGTGCCTCTTCCTGGCTAGAGGCAGGGCCCCTCTAGCACTGGTTATTATTCCCTTCTTGGACATACATGGTAGAGGTTCCTTCGAGGGAATCTGACACAGCATTCCCACCTCCGTAATACCTGGCAGCTTGCTCATGGGAGGCTGAGGCTACCTTCATTCTAGTGGAACTCCCTCTGTTAGCGTTTCTCTCCTTGAGCTCACGTACCCGTGCTGCCAGGACAGAAGTAGGTTTCCCATGCCACACTCCCATGTCCTCCCCATGGTCCCGCAGATAAAACCACAGGTCAGCTCGAGGGGTGTACCCTCTCTCTCTCGCTGGGGAATGTTGGGCTCTGATTCTGGGGCCTGTGACTCGCACCGGTGCTACATGGGAACTGTTCCTTCTCATCTCCTCTCTCACCTCCTTTATCTCCTCTTTGAGTTCCTTCACCACCGCAGAGACATGAGCCTGCATTGGGCCACTGATCATACTTTCATAATTTCTGAGCTTGTTGGCAACAGAACCCACTGTCTCTCGGTTATCCTCGGCATTAATTGTTGCGATGAATGTGGCGTATTGGGATGGTCCATGAGTTGCCAGATTCCACAACATGTGCCCTGTGCATTTAACCTTGTCGGGGTCATTATCATGCTGTCCGGTCCTCCCAAAAAGTACTTCCAATACTGCCACTTCTCTCAACTGTTGGATTCCTTCCTCAAGGGTCTTCCATCGCATTCTATTGTTGTGCTCTTGCATTCTGTCTCTGTGGACAAATCTCTCTCTCACACTCATTAGAAGTCGTTCCCAAAGGGAAAGGGGCCCTTGCTCTCTTACAAATACCTGATTTATACCTGAGTCCTGGGTCAAGGGTCCCAAATTCCTTGCTTCAGCACTATCCAGTTGCACACCTGTACCCATAAGGTCCCAGACTCGAAGTAGCCAGGCTGTATAAGCCTCACGTCCTCGTCGTGCAATATCTTTTTGCAGATTACGTAGACTTTCATATGTCAGGGACTCAGTGATGATCTCAACCTGTGGCTCTTCTGTGGGCTGTGAGGACCCTCCTTTCTTACCCTTAGTATCAGGATCTGACGATTTCACTTTACACTTCCTTGTTTCCACAGGGGCGACTGCTGCTGGCTGTGGCTGCCCTTGTGGTTCAGCTGGAACCTGGACAGTTGTAACATCTGTGGGTTCCACTGCTGCACCATCAGTCTCTGCCTTCTCGGGGCAGGGGGAGGGTTTTTCATGAGCTGGAGAAATGTACTCCCTCAGCATCTGGCCCATCTCATGTATCTCTTTTACCAGAGCCTCAACCCAATCCGGGTGGGTCCTTTCTGAGGCAGGCTGTGGGGCAGAGTCAGGCTCTGGGGTATCATCCCTATTCTGTGGGGTAGGTATCAGGGTGGTTATCCAGGTCAATCTTCCCTTATCTCTGAATGCTAAACAGAATACGCATATTAGCAGCACCAGCCATTGTATGATATCATTAGCATTCAGAGAGGATTTAAACCCTTCAAAAACTGGTGGGGCAGACCCAAAGAGATGGGTAAAGGGTTGGGAAAAAGAAACTTCCCCCGGTGTCATTTCCTCACAGTAGGTACCATTGTTAAAGTAACTCCAAAAACACACAGTTAGTGTACGATAGCCCTGAATCCATGTGCCTGCCTTCCAGAGGAAATTAAAAATCCATGAGTTCTTCACCTTATTAAGCCATAAAATAAACTGGATGACAGTCACAGTAGCCTTAGTTATAGGGCCCATGTTTAGATAAGGGCCTGCAAATGGAAGGAATACAGCCACAACCACATGCCACCCAAACCAGGCTAAGTTAGACCACATGATGCAGCCTAATGAGGTTTTTATATCCAACGCACACAAAAGAAAGTACTAGGTTAGTTAAGAACTGCTATTTCTCTTCCCTTTTCTTTTCTCAGTGCCCTCAAGCCCCACGTTGGGCGCCAAAATCTGTCTTGGTTTAGGAAGACAGGTATCTGCTAGGTAAAATTACAATCAGAGGCTCTTTGGCAAAGATTTGGGAAATAGGAATAGCAGTTCTTTACTAGTATGTAATACAAAGCAAACAAACACAAAAAAAAACTCCCCCCCCACCAAACAACTACAGCATTAATGACAAACGACAACAGTACCAAGAACCTTGAGGGCTTTGTTTCACAAAACCCAGAGCAGTTTGGTTTCGGTGTCCCTGCAGGATCCTCAGAGCACCAAGCTGGAACAGTGGAAAAGTCCCGGGCTGGTAGCTGGGATGGCAGGGTGTCCCGGCAGGCAGGGGCAGGATGTCCCGGCAGCGCAGGGAGTGCAGGGTCACGCTGCAGCAAGAGGAGCAGCGCCGAAGCAGCTCGACGGCGAGGCAGAAAAACGGCGGCTGAGATCCTCGAGGAGCGGCCGACACGCGTCTCCCGAACGCCGGAAGCAGAAAAGCACGCAGCTGCCTCAAGCTGTGTCTTTTACCTGCGTTATCTCCCCCTTCCACCTTTTGTCCACCTCTTTGTTTCAGCCAAGCACTCTCAAGTATCCAACACCCGGTCCCCTTGGCAACCCGTGGGGAAAAAATTCCCCAGAGAAAGAAGGAACAAACCCAACCCCCAACAACAGCCCATCCTTTGTGCCCAACTCCCTCTGCCGGGCACCAGGCCTCGCCCACCTACAATCCCGAACGGAACAGGATTTCTTCCAGATGCAAGCTGCCACAAACTGGAAGACAAGCTTCCCTTGGAGGGCCAAAGGCCTCCTACAAACTGACATCAGGCACCTGGGCAGCTGACTTTACTTACCCCTGGAAACAGCCCATCCTTTGTGCCCAACTCCCTCTGCCGGGCACCAGGCCTCGGCCACCTACAATCCTGAACGGAACAGGATTTCTTCCAGATGCAAGCTGCCACAAGCAGGAAGCCTGGCTTCCCATGGAGGGCCAAAGGCCTCCTACAAACTGACATCAGGCACCTGGGCAGCTGACTTTACTTACCCCTGGAAACAGGCCATCCTTTGTGCCTAACTCCCTCAGCTGGGCACCCAGCTCCGGCCACCTACAATCCCGAACGAAACAGCATTTCTTCCAGATGCATGCTGCCACAAGCTGGAAGACTAGCTTCCTCTAGAGGGCCAAAGGCCTCCTACAAACTGACATCAGGCACCTGGGCAGCTGACTTTACTTATCCCTGGAAAAAGGACATCCTTTGTGCCCAACTCCCTCTGCCGGGCACCTGGCCTCGGCCACCTACAATCCCGAACGGAACCGGAGTTCTTCCAGATGCAAGCTGCCACAAGCTGGAAACGCGGCTTCACTTGGAGGGCCAAAGGCCTCCTACAAACTGACATCAGGCACCTGGGCAGCTGACTTTACTTACCCCTGGAAACAGGCCATCCTTTGTGCCCAACTCCCTCTGCCGGGCACCTGGCCTCGGCCACCTACAATCCCGAACGGAACAGGATTTCTTCCAGATGCAAGCTGCCACAAGCTGGAAGACTGGTTTCCCATGGAGGACCAAAGGCCTCCTACAAACTGGCATCAGGCACCTGGGCAGCTGACTTTACTTACCCCTGGAAACAGCCCATCCTTTGTGCCCAACTCCCTCTGCCGGGCACCAGGTCTCGCCCACCTACAATCCCGAACGGAACAGGATTGCTTCCAGATGCAAGCTGCCACAAACTGGAAGAGAAGCTTCCCTTGGAGGGCCAAAGGCCTCCTACAAACTGACATCAGGCACCTGGGCAGCTGACTTTACTTACCCCTGGAAACAGGCCATCCTTTGTGCCCAACTCCCTCTGCCGGGCACCAGGCCTCGGCCACCTGCAATCCCGAACAGATCAGTATTACTTCCCGATGCAAGCTGCCACAAGCTGGAAGCCGGGCTTTCCATGGAGGACCAATAGCCACCTGCAAACTGACATCAGGCACCTGGGCAGCTGACTTTACTTACCCCTGGAAACAGCCCATCCTTTGTGTCCAACTCCCTCATCCGGGCACCCAGCTCGGGCCCCCTACAATCCCGAACGGAACACGATTTCCTCCTGATGCAAGCTGCCACAAGCAGGAAGCGTGGCTTCCCATGGAGGGCCAAAGGCCTCCTAAAAACTGACATCAGGCAGCTGGGCAGATGACTTTACTTACCCCTGGAAACAAGACATCCTTTGTGCCCAACTCCCTCTGCCGGGCAGATGGCCTCGGCCACCTACAATCCCGAACGGAACCGGAGTTCTTCCAGATGCAAGCTGCCACAAGCTGGAAACGTGGCTTCACTTGGGGGGCCAAAGGCCTCCTACAAACTGACATCAGGCACCTGGGCATCTGACTTTACTTACCCCTGGAAACAGCCCATCCTTTGTGCCCAACTCCCTCTGCCGGGCACCTGGCCTCGGCCACCTACAATCCCGAACGGAACAGGATTTCTTCCAGATGGAAGCTGCCACAAGCTGGAAGACTAGCTTCCCTTGGAGGGCGAAAGGCCTCCTACAAACTGACATCAGGCACCTGGGCTGCTGACTTTACTTACCCCTGGAAACAGGCCATCCTTTGTGCCCAACTCCCTCTGCCGGGCACCAGGCCTCGGCCACCTACAATCCTGAACGGAAAAGGATTTCTTCCAGATGCAAGCTGCCACAAACTGGAAGCATGTCATCCCTTGGAGGGCCAAAGGCCTCCTACAAACTGACATCAGGCACCTGGGCAGCTGACCTTACTTACCCCTGGAAACCAGCCATCATATGTGCCCAACTCCCTCTGCCGGGCACCTGGCCTCGGCCACCTACAATCCCGAACGGAACAGGATTTCTTCCAGATGCAAGCTGCCTTTAACAGGAAGACTAGCTTCCCTTGGAGGGCCAAAGGCCTCCTATAAACTGACATCAGACATTTGGGCAGCTGACTTAACTTACCCCTGGAAACAGCCCATCCTTTGTGCCCAACTCCCTCTGCCAAGCACCAGGCCTCGCCCACCTACAATCCCGAACGGAACAGGATTTCTTCCAGATGCAAGCTGCCACAAACTGGAAGACAAGCTTCCCTTGGAGGGCCAAAGGCCTCCTACAAACTGACATCAGGCACCTGGGCAGCTGACTTTACTTACCCCTGGAAACAGGCCATCCTTTGTGCCCAACTCCCTCTGCCGGGCACCAGGCCTCGCCCACCTACAATCCCGAACGGAACAGGATTTCTTCCAGATGCAAGCTGCCACAAACTGGAAGACAAGCTTCCCTTGGAGGGCCAAAGGCCTCCTACAAACTGACATCAGGCACCTGGGCAGCTGACTTTACTTACCCCTGGAAACAGCCCATCCTTTGTGCCCAACTCCCTCTGCCGGGCACCAGGCCTCGGCCACCTACAATCCTGAACGGAACAGGATTTCTTCCAGATGCAAGCTGCCACAAGCAGGAAGCCTGGCTTCCCATGGAGGGCCAAAGGCCTCCTACAAACTGACATCAGGCACCTGGGCAGCTGACTTTACTTACCCCTGGAAACAGGCCATCCTTTGTGCCTAACTCCCTCAGCTGGGCACCCAGCTCCGGCCACCTACAATCCCGAACGAAACAGGATTTCTTCCCGATGCAAACTGCCTTGAACAGGAAGACAAGCTTCCCATGGAGGGCCAAAGGCCTCCTAAAAACTGACATCAGGCACCTAGGCAGCTGACTTTACTTACCCCTGGAAACAGGACATCCTTTGTGCCCAACTCCCTCTGCCGGGCCCACAGCTTTGGCCACCTACAATCCCGAACGGAACAGGAGTTCTTCCAGCTGCAAGCTGCCACAAGCTGGAAATGTGGCTTCACTTGGAGGGCCAAAGGCCTCCTACAAACTGACATCAGGCACCTGGGCAGCTGACTTTACTTTCCTAAAGAAACAGGCCATCATTTGTGCCCAACTCCCTCTGACGGGCACCTGGCCTCGGCCACCTACAATCCCGAACGGAACAGTATTTCTTCCAGATGCAAGCTGCCACAAACTGGAAGCCTGTCTTCCCTTGGAGGGCCAAATGCCTCCTACAAACTGACATCAGGCACCTGGGCAGCTGACTTTACTTACCCCTGGAAACAGGCCATCCTTTGTGCCCAACTCCCTCTGCTGGGCACCAGGCCTCTGCCACCTACAATCCCGAACGTAACAGGATTTCTCCCAGATGCAAGCTGCCACAAGCAGGAAACCTGGCTTCTCTTGGTGGGTCAAAGGCCACCTACAAACTGACATCAGGCACCTGGGCAGCTGACTTTACTTACCCCTGGAAACAGGCCATCCTTTGTGCCCAACTCCCTCTGCCGGGCACCAGGCCTCGGCCACCTGCAATCCCGAACAGATCAGTATTACTTCCCGATGCAAGCTGCCACAAGCTGGAAGCCTGGCTTTCCATGGAGGACCAATAGCCACCTGCAAACTGACATCAGGCACCTGGGCAGCTGACTTTGCTTACCCCTGGAAACAGCCCATCCTTTGTGTCCAACTCCCTCATCCGGGCACCCAGCTCCGGCCCCCTACAATCCCGAACGGAACACGATTTCCTCCTGATGCAAGCTGCCACAAGCAGGAAGCCTGGCTTCCCATGGAGGGCCAAAGGCCTCCTAAAAACTGACATCAGGCACCTGGGCTGCTGACTTTACTTACCCCTGGAAACAGGCCATCCTTTGTGCCCAACTCCCTCTGCCGGGCACCAGGCCTCGGCCACGTACAATCCTGAACGGAACAGGATTTCTTCCAGATGCATGCTGCCACAAACTGGAAGCATGTCATCCCTTGGAGGGCCAAAGGCCTCCTAAAACTGACATCAGGCACCTGGGCAGCTGACTTTACTTACCCCTGGAAACAGCCCATCCTTTGTGCCCAACTCCCTCTGCCGGGCAGATGGCCTCGGCCACCTACAATCCTGAACGGAACAGGATTTCTTCCAGATGCAAGCTGCCACAAGCAGGAAGCCTGGCTTCCCATGGAGGGCCAAAAACCTCCTACAAACTGACATCAGGCACCTGGGCAGCTGACTTTACTTACCCCTGGAAACAGGCCATCCTTTGTGCCCAACTCCCTCTGCCGGGCACCTGGCCTCGGCCACCTACAATCCCGAACGGAACAGGATTTCTTCCAGATGGAAGCTGCCACAAGCTGGAAGACTAGCTTCCCTTGGAGGGCGAAAGGCCTCCTACAAACTGACATCAGGCACCTGGGCAGCTGACTTTACTTACCCCTGGAAACAGGCCATCCTTTGTGCCCAACTCCCTCTGCCGGGCACCAGGCCTCGGCCACCTACAATCCTGAACGGAACAGGATTTCTTCCAGATGCAAGCTGCCACAAACTGGAAGCATGTCATCCCTTGGAGGGCCAAAGGCCTCCTACAAACTGACATCAGGCACCTGGGCAGCTGACCTTACTTACCCCTGGAAACCAGCCATCATATGTGCCCAACTCCCTCTGCCGGGCACCTGGCCTCGGCCACCTACAATCCCGAACGGAACAGGATTTCTTCCAGATGCAAGCTGCCTTTAACAGGAAGACTAGCTTCCCTTGGAGGGCCAAAGGCCTCCTATAAACTGCCATCAGGCACCTGGGCAGCTGACTTAACTTACCCCTGGAAACAGCCCATCCTTTGTGCCCAACTCCCTCTGCCAAGCACCAGGCCTCGCCCACCTACAATCCCGAACGGAACAGGATTTCTTCCAGATGCAAGCTGCCACAAACTGGAAGACAAGCTTCCCTTGGAGGGCCAAAGGCCTCCTACAAACTGACATCAGGCACCTGGGCAGCTGACTTTACTTACCCCTGGAAACAGGCCATCCTTTGTGCCCAACTCCCTCTGCCGGGCACCAGGCCTCGGCCACCTACAATCCTGAACGGAACAGGATTTCTTCCAGATGCAAGCTGCCACAAACTGGAAGACAAGCTTCCCTTGGAGGGCCAAAGGCCTCCTACAAACTGACATCAGGCACCTGGGCAGCTGACTTTACTTACCCCTGGAAACAGCCCATCCTTTGTGCCCAACTCCCTCTGCCGGGCACCAGGCCTCGGCCACCTACAATCCTGAACGGAACAGGATTTCTTCCAGATGCAAGCTGCCACAAGCAGGAAGCCTGGCTTCCCATGGAGGGCCAAAGGCCTCCTACAAACTGACATCAGGCACCTGGGCAGCTGACTTTACTTACCCCTGGAAACAGGCCATCCTTTGTGCCTAACTCCCTCAGCTGGGCACCCAGCTCCGGCCACCTACAATCCCGAACGAAACAGGATTTCTTCCCGATGCAAACTGCCTTGAACAGGAAGACAAGCTTCCCATGGAGGGCCAAAGGCCTCCTAAAAACTGACATCAGGCACCTGGGCAGCTGACTTTACTTACCCCTGGAAACAGGACATCCTTTGTGCCCAACTCCCTCTGCCGGGCCCACAGCTTTGGCCACCTACAATCCCGAACGGAACAGGAGTTCTTCCAGATGCAAGCTGCCACAAGCTGGAAATGTGGCTTCACTTGGAGGGCCAAAGGCCTCCTACAAACTGACATCAGGCACCTGGGCAGCTGACTTTACTTTCCTAAAGAAACAGGCCATCATTTGTGCCCAACTCCCTCTGCCGGGCACCTGGCCTCGGCCACCTACAATCCCGAACGGAACAGGATTTCTTCCAGATGCAAGCTGCCACAAACTGGAAGCCTGTCTTCCCTTGGAGGGCCAAATGCCTCCTACAAACTGACATCAGGCACCTGGGCAGCTGACTTTACTTACCCCTGGAAACAGGCCATCCTTTGTGCCCAACTCCCTCTGCTGGGCACCAGGCCTCGGCCACCTACAATCCTGAACGGAACAGGATTTCTCCCAGATGCAAGCTGCCACAAGCAGGAAACCTGGCTTCTCTTGGTGGGTCAAAGGCCACCTACAAACTGACATCAGGCACCTGGGCAGCTGACTTTACTTACCTCTGGAAACAGGCCATCCTTTGTGCCCAACTCCCTCTGCCGGGCACCAGGCCTCGGCCACCTGCAATCCCGAACAGATCAGTATTACTTCCCGATGCAAGCTGCCACAAGCTGGAAGCCTGGCTTTCCATGGAGGACCAATAGCCACCTGCAAACTGACATCAGGCACCTGGGCAGCTGACTTTACTTACCCCTGGAAACAGCCCATCCTTTGTGTCCAACTCCCTCATCCAGGCACCCAGCTCCGGCCCCCTACAATCCCGAACGGAACACGATTTCCTCCTGATGCAAGCTGCCACAAGCAGGAAGCCTGGCTTCCCATGGAGGGCCAAAGGCCTCCTAAAAACTGACATCAGGCACCTGGGCAGATGACTTTACTTACCCCTGGAAAAAAGACATCCTTTGTGCCCAACTCCCTTTGCCGGGCAGATGGCCTCGGCCACCTACAATCCCGAACGGAACCGGAGTTCTTCCAGATGCAAGCTGCCACAAGCTGGAAACGTGGCTTCACTTGGGGGGCCAAAGGCCTCCTACAAACTGACATCAGGCACCTGGGCATCTGACTTTACTTACCCCTGGAAACAGCCCATCCTTTGTGCCCAACTCCCTCTGCCGGGCACCTGGCCTCAGCCACCTACAATCCCGAACGGAACAGGATTTCTTCCAGATGGAAGCTGCCACAAGCTGGAAGACTAGCTTCCCTTGGAGGGCCAAAGGCCTCCTACAAACTGACATCAGGCACCTGGGCTGCTGACTTTACTTACCCCTGGAAACAGGCCATCCTTTGTGCCCAACTCCCTCTGCCGGGCACCAGGCCTCGGCCACCTACAATCCTGAACGGAACAGGATTTCTTCCAGATGCATGCTGCCACAAACTGGAAGCATGTCATCCCTTGGAGGGCCAAAGGCCTCCTACAAACTGACATCAGGCACCTGGGCAGCTGACTTTACTTACCCCTGGAAACAGCCCATCCTTTGTGCCCAACTCCCTCTGCCGGGCACCAGGCCTCGGCCACCTACAATCCTGAACGGAACAGGATTTCTTCCAGATGCAAGCTGCCACAAGCAGGAAGCCTGGCTTCCCATGGAGGGCCAAAGGCCTCCTACAAACTGACATCAGGCACCTGGGCAGCTGACTTTACTTACCCCTGGAAACAGGCCATCCTTTGTGCCTAACTCCCTCAGCTGGGCACCCAGCTCCGGCCACCTACAATCCCGAACGAAACAGGATTTCTTCCCGATGCAAACTGCCTTGAACAGGAAGACAAGCTTCCCATGGAGGGCCAAAGGCCTCCTAAAAACTGACATCAGGCACCTGGGCAGCTGACTTTACTTACCCCTGGAAACAGGACATCCTTTGTGCCCAACTCCCTCTGCCGGGCCCACAGCTTTGGCCACCTACAATCCCGAACGGAACAGGAGTTCTTCCAGATGCAAGCTGCCACAAGCTGGAAATGTGGCTGCACTTGGAGGGCCAAAGGCCTCCTACAAACTGACATCAGGCACCTGGGCAGCTGACTTTACTTTCCTAAAGAAACAGGCCATCATTTGTGCCCAACTCCCTCTGCCGGGCACCAGGCCTCGGCCACCTACAATCCCGAACGGAACAGGATTTCTTCCAGATGCAAGCTGCCACAAACTGGAAGCCTGTCTTCCCTTGGAGGGCCAAATGCCTCCTACAAACTGACATCAGGCACCTGGGCAGCTGACTTTACTTACCCCTGGAAACAGGCCATCCTTTGTGCCCAACTCCCTCTGCTGGGCACCAGGCCTCGGCCACCTACAATCCCGAACGTAACAGGATTTCTTCCAGATGCAAGCTGCCACAAGCAGGAAACCTGGCTTCTCTTGGTGGGTCAAAGGCCACCTACAAACTGACATCAGGCACCTGGGCAGCTGACTTTACTTACCCCTGGAAACAGGCCATCCTTTGTGCCCAACTCCCTCTGCCGGGCACCAGGCCACGGCCACCTGCAATCCCGAACAGATCATTATTACATCCCGATGCAAGCTGCCACAAGCTGGAAGCCTGGCTTTCCATTGAGGACCAATAGCCACCTGCAAACTGACATCAGGCACCTGGGCAGCTGACTTTACTTACCCCTGGAAAAAGCCCATCCTTTGTGTCCAACTCCCTCTGCCGGGCACCCAGCTCCGGCCCCCTACAATCCCGAACGGAACACGATTTCCTCCTGATGCAAGCTGCCACAAGCAGGAAGCCTGGCTTCCCATGGAGGGCCAAAGGCCTCCTAAAAACTGACATCAGGCACCTGGGCAGCTGACTTTACTTACCCCTGGAAACAGGACATCCTTTGTGCCCAACTCCCTCTGCCGGGCCCACAGCTTTGGCCACCTACAATCCCGAACGGAACAGGAGTTCTTCCAGATGCAAGCTGCCACAAGCTGGAAATGTGGCTTCACTTGGAGGGCCAAAGGCCTCCTACAAACTGACATCAGGCACCTGGGCAGCTGACTTTACTTACCCCTGGAAACAGGCCATCCTTTGTGCCCAACTCCCTCTGCTGGGCACCAGGCCTCGGCCACCTACAATCCCGAACGTAACAGGATTTCTTCCAGATGCAAGCTGCCACAAGCAGGAAACCTGGCTTCTCTTGGTGGGTCAAAGGCCACCTACAAACTGACATCAGGCACCTGGGCAGCTGACTTTACTTACCCCTGGAAACAGGCCATCCTTTGTGCCCAACTCCCTCTGCCGGGCACCAGGCCTCGGCCACCTGCAATCCAGAACAGATCAGTATTACTTCCCGATGCAAGCTGCCACAAGCTGGAAGCCTGGCTTTTCATGGAGGACCAATAGCCACCTGCAAACTGACATCAGGCACCTGGGAAGCTGACTTTACTTACCCCTGGAAACAGCCCATCCTTTGTGTCCAACTCCCGCATCCGGGCACCCAGCTCCGGCCCCCTACAATCCCGAACGGAACACGATTTCCTCCTGATGCAAGCTGCCACAAGCAGGAAGCCTGGCTTCCCATGGAGGGCCAAAGGCCTCCTAAAAACTAACATCAGGCACCTGGGCAGATGACTTTACTTACCCCTGGAAACAAGACATCCTTTGTGCCCAACTCCCTCTGCCGGGCACCAGGCCTCGGCCACCTACAATCCTGAACGGAACAGGATTTCTTCCAGATGCATGCTGCCACAAACTGGAAGCATGTCATCCCTTGGAGGGCCAAAGGCCTCCTACAAACTGACATCAGGCACCTGGGCAGCTGACTTTACTTACCCCTGGAAACAGCCCATCCTTTGTGCCCAACTCCCTCTGCCGGGAACCAGGCCTCGGCCACCTACAATCCTGAACGGAACAGGATTTCTTCCAGATGCAAGCTGCCACAAGCAGGAAGCCTGGCTTCCCATGGAGGGCCAAAGGCCTCCTACAAACTGACATCAGGCACCTGGGCAGCTGACTTTACTTACCCCTGGAAACAGGCCATCCTTTGTGCCTAACTCCCTCAGCTGGGCACCCAGCTCCGGCCACCTACAATCCCGAACGAAACAGGATTTCTTCCCGATGCAAACTGCCTTGAACAGGAAGACAAGCTTCCCATGGAGGGCCAAAGGCCTCCTAAAAACTGACATCAGGCACCTGGGCAGCTGACTTTACTTACCCCTGGAAACAGGACATCCTTTGTGCCCAACTCCCTCTGCCGGGCCCACAGCTTTGGCCACCTACAATCCCGAACGGAACAGGAGATCTTCCAGATGCAAGCTGCCACAAGCTGGAAATGTGGCTGCACTTGGAGGGCCAAAGGCCTCCTACAAACTGACATCAGGCACCTGGGCAGCTGACTTTACTTTCCTAAAGAAACAGGCCATCATTTGTGCCCAACTCCCTCTGCCGGGCACCAGGCCTCGGCCACCTACAATCCCGAACGGAACAGGATTTCTTCCAGATGCAAGCTGCCACAAACTGGAAGCCTGTCTTCCCTTGGAGGGCCAAATGCCTCCTACAAACTGACATCAGGCACCTGGGCAGCTGACTTTACTTACCCCTGGAAACAGGCCATCCTTTGTGCCCAACTCCCTCTGCTGGGCACCAGGCCTCGGCCACCTACAATCCCGAACGTAACAGGATTTCTTCCAGATGCAAGCTGCCACAAGCAGGAAACCTGGCTTCTCTTGGTGGGTCAAAGGCCACCTACAAACTGACATCAGGCACCTGGGCAGCTGACTTTACTTACCCCTGGAAACAGGCCATCCTTTGTGCCCAACTCCCTCTGCCGGGCACCAGGCCACGGCCACCTGCAATCCCGAACAGATCATTATTACATCCCGATGCAAGCTGCCACAAGCTGGAAGCCTGGCTTTCCATGGAGGACCAATAGCCACCTGCAAACTGACATCAGGCACCTGGGCAGCTGACTTTACTTACCCCTGGAAAAAGCCCATCCTTTGTGTCCAACTCCCTCTGCCGGGCACCCAGCTCCGGCCCCCTACAATCCCGAACGGAACACGATTTCCTCCTGATGCAAGCTGCCACAAGCAGGAAACCTGGCTTCTCTTGGTGGGTCAAAGGCCACCTACAAACTGACATCAGGCACCTGGGCAGCTGACTTTACTTACCCCTGGAAACAGGCCATCCTTTGTGCCCTACTCCCTCTGCTGGGCACCAGGCCTCGGCCACCTACAATCCCGAACGTAACAGGATTTCTTCCAGATGCAAGCTGCCACAAGCAGGAAACCTGGCTTCTCTTGGTGGGTCAAAGGCCACCTACAAACTGACATCAGGCACCTGGGCAGCTGACTTTACTTACCCCTGGAAACAGGCCATCCTTTGTGCCCAACTCCCTCTGCCGGGCACCAGGCCACGGCCACCTGCAATCCCGAACAGATCATTATTACATCCCGATGCAAGCTGCCACAAGCTGGAAGCCTGGCTTTCCATGGAGGACCAATAGCCACCTGCAAACTGACATCAGGCACCTGGGCAGCTGACTTTACTTACCCCTGGAAAAAGCCCATCCTTTGTGTCCAACTCCCTCTGCCGGGCACCCAGCTCCGGCCCCCTACAATCCCGAACGGAACACGATTTCCTCCTGATGCAAGCTGCCACAAGCAGGAAGCCTGGCTTCCCATGGAGGGCCAAAGGCCTCCTAAAAACTGACATCAGGCACCTGGGCAGCTGACTTTACTTACCCCTGGAAACAGGACATCCTTTGTGCCCAACTCCCTCTGCCGGGCCCACAGCTTTGGCCACCTACAATCCCGAACGGAACAGGAGTTCTTCCAGATGCAAGCTGCCACAAGCTGGAAATGTGGCTTCACTTGGAGGGCCAAAGGCCTCCTACAAACTGACATCAGGCACCTGGGCAGCTGACTTTACTTACCCCTGGAAACAGGCCATCCTTTGTGCCCAACTCCCTCTGCTGGGCACCAGGCCTCGGCCACCTACAATCCCGAACGTAACAGGATTTCTTCCAGATGCAAGCTGCCACAAGCAGGAAACCTGGCTTCTCTTGGTGGGTCAAAGGCCACCTACAAACTGACATCAGGCACCTGGGCAGCTGACTTTACTTACCCCTGGAAACAGGCCATCCTTTGTGCCCAACTCCCTCTGCCGGGCACCAGGCCTCGGCCACCTGCAATCCCGAACAGATCAGTATTACTTCCCGATGCAAGCTGCCACAAGCTGGAAGCCTGGCTTTCCATGGAGGACCAATAGCCACCTGCAAACTGACATCAGGCACCTGGGAAGCTGACTTTACTTACCCCTGGAAACAGCCCATCCTTTGTGTCCAACTCCCGCATCCGGGCACCCAGCTCTGGCCCCCTACAATCCCGAACGGAACACGATTTCCTCCTGATGCAAGCTGCCACAAGCAGGAAGCCTGGCTTCCCATGGAGGGCCAAAGGCCTCCTAAAAACTGACATCAGGCACCTGGGCAGATGACTTTACTTACCCCTGGAAACAAGACATCCTTTGTGCCCAACTCCCTCTGCCGGGCAGATGGCCTCGGCCACCTACAATCCCGAACGGAACCGGAGTTCTTCCAGATGCAAGCTGCCACAAGCTGGAAACGTGGCTTCACTTGGGGGGCCAAAGGCCTCCTACAAACTGACATCAGGCACCTGGGCATCTGACTTTACTTACCCCTGGAAACAGCCCATCCTTTGTGCCCAACTCCCTCTGCCGGGCACCTGGCCTCGGCCACCTACAATCCCGAACGGAACAGGATTTCTTCCAGATGCAAGCTGCCACAAGCTGGAAGACGAGCTTCCCTTGGAGGGCGAAAGGCCTCCTACAAACTGACATCAGGCACCTGGGCTGCTGACTTTACTTACCCCTGGAAACAGGCCATCCTTTGTGCCCAACTCCCTCTGCCGGGCACCAGGCCTCGGCCACCTACAATCCTGAACGGAACAGGATTTCTTCCAGATGCATGCTGCCACAAACTGGAAGCATGTCATCCCTTGGAGGGCCAAAGGCCTCCTACAAACTGACATCAGGCACCTGGGCAGCTGACCTTACTTACCCCTGGAAACCAGCCATCATATGTGCCCAACTCCCTCTGCCGGGCACCTGGCCTCGGCCACCTACAATCCCGAACGGAACAGGATTTCTTCCAGATGCAAGCTGCCTTTAACAGGAAGACTAGCTTCCCTTGGAGGGCCAAAGGCCTCCTATAAACTGACATCAGACATTTGGGCAGCTGACTTAACTTACCCCTGGAAACAGGCCATCCTTTGTGCCCAACTCCCTCTGCCAAGCACCAGGCCTCGCCCACCTACAATCCCGAACGGAACAGGATTTCTTCCAGATGCAAGCTGCCACAAACTGGAAGACAAGCTTCCCTTGGAGGGCCAAAGGCCTCCTACAAACTGACATCAGGCACCTGGGCAGCTGACTTTACTTACCCCTGGAAACAGGCCATCCTTTGTGCCCAACTCCCTCTGCCGGGCACCAGGCCTCGCCCACCTACAATCCCGAACGGAACAGGATTTCTTCCAGATGCAAGCTGCCACAAACTGGAAGACAAGCTTCCCTTGGAGGGCCAAAGGCCTCCTACAAACTGACATCAGGCACCTGGGCAGCTGACTTTACTTACCCCTGGAAACAGCCCATCCTTTGTGCCCAACTCCCTCTGCCGGGCACCAGGCCTCGGCCACCTACAATCCTGAACGGAACAGGATTTCTTCCAGATGCAAGCTGCCACAAGCAGGAAGCCTGGCTTCCCATGGAGGGCCAAAGGCCTCCTACAAACTGACATCAGGCACCTGGGCAGCTGACTTTACTTACCCCTGGAAACAGGACATCCTTTGTGCCCAACTCCCTCTGCCGGGCCCACAGCTTTGGCCACCTACAATGCCGAACGGAACAGGAGTTCTTCCAGATGCAAGCTGCCACAAGCTGGAAATGTGGCTTCACTTGGAGGGCCAAAGGCCTCCTACAAACTGACATCAGGCACCTGGGCAGCTGACTTTACTTTCCTAAAGAAACAGGCCATCATTTGTGCCCAACTCCCTCTGCCGGGCACCTGGCCTCGGCCACCTACAATCCCGAACGGAACCGGAGTTCTTCCAGATGCAAGCTGCCACAAGCTGAAACGTGGCTTCTCTTGGAGGGCCATTGGCCTCCTACAAACTGACATCAGGCACCTGGGCAGCTGACTTTACTTACTCCTGGAAACAGCCCATCCTTTGTGCCCAACTCCCTCTGCCGGGCACCAGGCCTCGGCCACCTACAATCCTGAACGGAACAGGATTTCTTCCAGATGCAAGCTGCCACAAGCAGGAAGCCTGGCTTCCCATGGAGGGCCAAAGGCCTCCTACAAACTGACATCAGGCACGTGGGCAGCTGACTTTACTTACCCCTCTAAACAGGACATCCTTTGTGCCCAACTCCCTCTGCCGGGCACCTGGCCTCGGCCACCTACAATTCCGAACGGAGCAGCATTTCTTCCAGATGCAAGCTGCCACAAGCTGGAAGACTAGCTTCCCTTGGAGGGCCAAAGGCCTCCTACAAACTGACATCAGGCACCTGGGCAGCTGACTTTACTTACCCCTGGAAACAGCCCATCCTTTGTGCCTAACTCCCTCAGCCGGGCACCCAGCTCCGGCCACCTACAATCCCGAACGGAACAGGATTTCTTCCCGATGCAAACTGCCTTGAACAGGAAGACAAGCTTCCCTTGGAGGGTCAAAGGCCTCCTACAAACTGACATCAGGCACCTGGGCAGCTGACTTTACTTACCCCTGGAAACAGGTTATCATTTGTGCCCAACTCCCTCAGCCGGGCCCACAGCTTTGGCCACCTACAATCCTGAACGGAACAGGAGTTCTTCCAGATGCAAGCTGCCACAAGCTGGAAATGTGGCTTCACTTGGAGGGCCAAAGGCCTCCTACAAACTGACATCAGGCACCGGGTCAGCTGACTTTACTTTCCTAAAGAAACAGGCCATCATTTGTGCCCAACTCCCTCTGCCGGGCACCTGGCCTCGGCCACCTACAATCCCGAATGGAACAGGATTTCTTCCAGATGCAAGCTGCCACAAACTGGAAGACAGGCTTCCCTTGGAGGGCCAAAGGCCTCCTACAAACTGACATCAGGCACCTGGGCAGCTGACTTTACTTACCCCTGGAAACAGCCCATCCTTTTGCCCAACTCCCTCTGCCGGGCACCAGGCCTCGGCCACCTGCAATCCCGAACAGATCAGTATTACTTCCCGATGCAAGCTGCTACAAGCTGGAAGCCGGGCTTTACATGGAGGACCAATAGCCACCTGCAAACTGACATCAGGCACCTGGGCAGCTGACTTTACTTACCCCTGGAAACAGGCCATCCTTTGTGTCCAACTCCCTCATCCGGGCACCCAGCTCCGGCCCCCTACAATTCCGAACGGAACACGATTTCTTCCAGATGCAAGCTGCCACAAGCAGGAAGCCTGGCTTCCCATGGAGGGCCAAAGGCCTCCTAAAAACTGACATCAGGCACCTGGGCAGATGACTTTACTTACCCCTGGAAACAAGACATCCTTTGTGCCCAACTCCCTCTGCCGGGCAGATGGCCTCGGCCACCTACAATCCCGAACGGAACCGGAATTCTTCCAGATGCAAGCTGCCACAAACTGGAAACGTGGCTTCACTTGGGGGGCCAAAGGCCTCCTACAAACTGACATCAGGCACCTGGGCAGCTGACTTTACTTACCCCTGGAAACAGCCCATCCTTTGTGCCAAACTCCCTCTGCCGGGCACCGGGCCTCGCCCACCTACAATCCCGAACGGAACAGGATTTCTTCCAGATGCAAGCTGCCACAAGCTGGAAGACTAGCTTCCCTTGGAGGGCCAAAGGCCTCCTACAAACTGACATCAGGAACCTGGGCTGCTGACTTTACTTACCCCTGGAAACAGGCCATCCTTTGTGCCCAACTCCCTCTGCCGGGCACCAGGCCTCGGCCACCTACAATCCTGAACGGAACAGGATTTCTTCCAGATGCAAGCTGCCACAAACTGGAAGCCTGTCATCCCTTGGAGGGCCAAAGGGCTCCTACAAACTGACATCAGGAACCTGGGCAGCTGACCTTACTTACCACTGGAAACCAGCCATCATATGTGCCCAACTCCCTCTGCCGGGCACCTGGCCTCGGCCACCTACAATCCCGAACGGAACAGGATTTCTTCCAGATGCAAGCTGCCACAAGCAGTAAACCTGGCTTCCCATGGAGGGCCAAAGGCCTCCTACTAACTGACATCAGGCACCTGGGCAGCTGACTTTACTTACCCCTGGAAACAGCCCATCCTTTGTGCCCAACTCCCTCTGCCGGGCACCTGGCCTCGGCCACCTACAATCCCGAACGGAACAGGATTTCTTCCAGATGCAAGCTGCCTTTAACAGGAAGACTAGCTTCCCTTGGAGGGCCAAAGGCCTCCTACAAACTGACATCAGGCACCTGGGCAGCTGACTTTACTTACCCCTGGAAACAGGCCATCCTTTGTGCCCAACTCCCTCTGCCTAGCACCAGGCCTCGCCCACCTACAATCCCGAACGGAACATGATTTCTTCCAGATGCAAGCTGCCACAAACTGGAAGACAAGCTTCCCTTGGAGGGCCAAAGGCCTCCTACAAACTGACATCAGGCACCTTGGCAGCTGACTTTACTTACTTCTGGAAACAGCCCATCCGTTGTGCCAAACTCCCTCTGCCGGGCACCAGGCCTCGGCCACCTACAATCCTGAACGGAACAGGATTTCTTCCAGATGCAAGCTGCCACAAGCAGGAAGCCTGGCTTCCCTTGGAGGGCCAAAGGCCTCCTACAAACTGACATCAGGCACGTGGGCAGCTGACTTTACTTACCCCTCTAAACAGGACATCCTTTGTGCCCAACTCCCTCTGCCGGGCACCTGGCCTCGGCCACCTACAATTCCGAATGGAGCAGCATTTCTTCCAGATGCAAGCTGCCACAAGCTTGAACACTAGCTTCCCTTGGAGGGCCAAAGGCCTCCTACAAACTGACATCAGGCACGTGGGCAGCTGACTTTACTTACCCCTGGAAACAGCCCATCCTTTGTGCCTAACTCCCTCAGCTGGGCACCCAGCTCCGGCCACCTACAATACCGAACGGAACAGGATTTCTTCCCGATGCAAACTGCCTTGAACAGGAAGACATGCTTTCCTTGGAGGGCCAAAGGCCTCCTACAAACTGACATCAGGCACGTGGGCAGCTGACTTTACTTACCCCTCTAAACAGGACATCTTTTTGCCCAACTCCCTCTGCCGGGCACCTGGCCTCGGCCACCTACAATCCCGAACGAAACAGCATTTCTTCCAGATGCATGCTGCCACAAGCTGGAAGACAAGCTTCCGTTGGAGGGCCAAAGGCCTCCTACAAACTGACATCAGGCACCTGGGCAGCTGACTTTACTTACCCCTGGAAACAGGCCATCATTTGTGCCCAACTCCCTCAGCCGGGCCCACAGCTTTGGCCACCTACAATCCTGAACGGAACAGGAGTTCTTCCAGATGCAAGCTGCCACAAGCTGGAAATGTGGCTTCACTTGGAGGGCCAAAGGCCTCCTACAAACTGACATCAGGCACCGGGTCAGCTGACTTTACTTTCCTAAAGAAACAGGCCATAATTTGTGCCCAACTCCCTCTGCCGGGCACCTGGCCTCGGCCACCTACAATCCCGAACGGAACAGGATTTCTTCCAGATGCAAGCTGCCACAAACTGGAAGACAGGCTTCCCTTGGAGGGCCAAAGGCCTCCTACAAACTGACATCAGGCACCTGGGCAGCTGACTTTACTTACCCCTGGAAACAGGCCATCCTTTGTGCCCAACTCCCTCTGCCGGGCACCAGGCCTCGGCCACCTGCAATCCCGAACAGATCAGTATTACTTCCCGATGCAAGCTGCCACAAGCTGGAAGACTGGCTTTCCATGGAGGACCAATAGCCACCTGCAAACTGACATCAGGCACCTGGGCAGCTGACTTTACTTACCCCTGGAAACAGCCCATCCTTTGTGTCCAACTCCCTCATCCGGGCAACCAGCTCCGGCCCCCTACAATCCCGAACGGAACACGATTTCCTCCTGATGCAAGCTGCCACAAGCAGGAAGCCTGGCTTCCCATGGAGGGCCAAAGGCCTCCTAAAAACTGACATCAGGCACCTAGGCAGATGACTTTACTTACCCCTGGAAACAAGACATCCTTTGTGCCCAACTCCCTCTGCCGGGCAGATGGCCTCGGCCACCTACAATCCCGAACGGAACCGGAGTTCTTCCAGATGCAAGCTGCCACAAGCTGGAAACGCGGCTTCACTTGGGGGGCCAAAGGCCTCCTACAAACTGACATCAGGCACCTGGGCATCTGAGTTTACTTTCCCCTGGAAACAGCCCATCCTTTGTGCCCAACTCCCTCTGCCGGGCACCTGGCCTCGCCCACCTACAATCCCGAACGGAACAGGATTTCTTCCAGATGGAAGCTGCCACAAGCTGGAAGACTAGCTTCCCTTGGAGGGCCAAAGGCCTCCTACAAACTGACATCAGGCACCTGGGCTGCTGACCTTACTTACCCCTGGAAACCAGCCATCATATGTGCCCAACTCCCTCTGCCGGGCACCTGGCCTCTGCCACCTACAATCCCGAACGGAACAGGATTTCTTCCAGATGCAAGCTGCCACAAGCAGTAAACCTGGCTTCCCATGGAGGGCCAAAGGCCTCCTACAAACTGACATCAGGCACCTGGGCAGCTGACTTTACTTACCCCTGGAAACAGCCCATCCTTTGTGCCCAACTCCCTCTGCCGGGCACCTGGCCTCGGCCACCTACAATCCCGAACGGAACAGGATTTCTTCCAGATGCAAGCTGCCTTTAACAGGAAGACTAGCTTCCCTTGGAGGGCCAAAGGCCTCCTATAAACTGACATCAGACATTTGGGCAGCTGACTTAACTTACCCCTGGAAACAGCCCATCCTTTGTGCCCAACTCCCTCTGCCAAGCACCAGGCCTCGCCCACCTACAATCCCGAACGGAACAGGATTTCTTCCAGATGCAAGCTGCCACAAACTGGAAGACAAGCTTCCCTTGGAGGGCCAAAGCCCTCCTACAAACTGACATCAGGCACCTGGGCAGCTGACTTTACTTACCCCTGGAAACAGCCCATCCTTTGTGCCCAACTCCCTCTGCCGGGCACCAGGCCTCGCCTACCTACAATCCCGAACGGAACAGGATTTCTTCCAGATGCAAGCTGCCACAAACTGGAAGACAAGCTTCCCTTGGAGGGCCAAAGGCCTCCTACAAACTGACATCAGGCACCTGGGCAGCTGACTTTACTTACCCCTGGAAACAGCCCATCCTTTGTGCCCAACTCCCTCTGCCGGGCACCAGGCCTCGGCCACCTACAATCCTGAACGGAACAGGATTTCTTCCAGATGCAAGCTGCCACAAGCAGGAAGCCTGGCTTCCCATGGAGGGCCAAAGGCCTCCTACAAACTGACATCAGGCACCTGGGCAGCTGACTTTACTTACCCCTGGAAACAGCCCATCCTTTGTGCCTAACTCCCTCAGCTGGGCACCCAGCTCCGGCCACCTACAATCCCGAACGAAACAGGATTTCTTCCCGATGCAAACTGCCTTGAACAGGAAGACAAGCTTCCCATGGAGGGCCAAAGGCCTCCTACAAACTGACATCAGGCACCTGGGCAGCTGACTTTACTTACCCCTGGAAACAGGCCATCATTTGTGCCCAACTCCCTCAGCCGGGCCCACAGCTTTGGCCACCTACAATCCTGAACGGAACAGGAGTTCTTCCAGATGCAAGCTGCCACAAGCTGGAAATGTGGCTTCACTTGGAGGGCCAAAGGCCTCCTACAAACTGACATCAGGCACCGGGGCAGCTGACTTTACTTTCCTAAAGAAACAGGCCATCATTTGTGCCCAACTCCCTCTGCCGGGCACCTGGCCTCGGCCACCTACAATCCCGAATGGAACAGGATTTCTTCCAGATGCAAGCTGCCACAAACTGGAAGACAGGCTTCCCTTGGAGGGCCAAAGGCCTCCTACAAACTGACATCAGGCACCTGGGCAGCTGACTTTACTTACCCCTGGAAACAGGCCATCCTTTTGCCCAACTCCCTCTGCCGGGCACCAGGCCTCGGCCACCTGCAATCCCGAACAGATCAGTATTACTTCCCGATGCAAGCTGCCACAAGCTGGAAGCCTGGCTTTCCATGGAGGACCAATAGCCACCTGCAAACTGACATCAGGCACCTGGGCAGCTGACTTTACTTACCCCTGGAAACAGGCCATCCTTTGTGTCCAACTCCCTCATCCGGGCACCCAGCTCCCGCCCCCTACAATCCCGAACGGAACACGATTTCTTCCAGATGCAAGCTGCCACAAGCAGGAAGCCTGGCTTCCCATGGAGGGCCAAAGGCCTCCTAAAAACTGACATCAGGCACCTGGGCAGATGACTTTACTTACCCCTGGAAACAAGACATCCTTTGTGCCCAACTCCCTCTGCCGGGCAGATGGCCTCGGCCACCTACAATCCCGAACGGAACCGGAGTTCTTCCAGATGCAAGCTGCCACAAGCTGGAAACGCGGCTTCACTTGGGGGGCCAAAGGCCTCCTAAAAACTGACATCAGGCACCTGGGCAGCTGACTTTACTTACCCCTGGAAACAGCCCATCCTTTGTGCCAAACTCCCTCTGCCGGGCACCGGGCCTCGCCCACCTACAATCCCGAACGGAACAGGATTTCTTCCAGATGCAAGCTGCCACAAGCTGGAAGACTAGCTTCCCTTGGAGGGCCAAAGGCCTCCTACAAACTGACATCAGGCACCTGGGCTGCTGACTTTACTTACCCCTGGAAACAGGCCATCCTTTGTGCCCAACTCCCTCTGCCGGGCACCAGGCCTCGGCCACCTACAATCCTGAACGGAACAGGATTTCTTCCAGATGCAAGCTGCCACAAACTGGAAGCCTGTCATCCCTTGGAGGGCCAAAGGGCTCCTACAAACTGACATCAGGAACCTGGGCAGCTGACCTTACTTACCACTGGAAACCAGCCATCATATGTGCCCAACTCCCTCTGCCGGGCACCTGGCCTCGGCCACCTACAATCCCGAACGGAACAGGATTTCTTCCAGATGCAAGCTGCCACAAGCAGTAAACCTGGCTTCCCATGGAGGGCCAAAGGCCTCCTACTAACTGACATCAGGCACCTGGGCAGCTGACCTTACTTACCCCTGGAAACAGCCCATCCTTTGTGCCCAACTCCCTCTGCCGGGCACCTGGCCTCGGCCACCTACAATCCCGAACGGAACAGGATTTCTTCCAGATGCAAGCTGCCTTTAACAAGAAGACTAGCTTCCGTTGGAGGGCCAAAGGCCTCCTACAAACTGACATCAGGCACCTGGGCTGCTGACTTTACTTATCCCTGGAAAAAGGACATCCTTTGTGCCCAACTCCCTCTGCCGGGCACCAGGCCTCGGCCACCTGCAATCCCGAACAGATCAGTATTACATCCTGATGCAAGCTGCCACAAGCTGGAAGCCTGGCTTTCCATGGAGGACCAATAGCCACCTGCAAACTGACATCAGGCACCTGGGCAGCTGACTTTACTTACCCCTGGAAAAAGCCCATCCTTTGTGTCCAACTCCCTCATCCGGGCACACAGCTCCGGCCCCCTACAATCCCGAACGGAACACGATTTCCTCCTGATGCAAGCTGCCACAAGCAGGAAGCCTGGCTTCCCATGGAGGGCCAAAGGCCTCCTAAAAACTGACATCAGGCACCTGGGCAGATGACTTTACTTACCCCTGGAAACAAGACATCCTTTGTGCCCAACTCCCTCTGCCGGGCAGATGGCCTCGGCCCCCTACAATCCCGAACGGAACCGGAGTTCTTCCAGATGCAAGCTGCCACAAGCTGGAAACGCGGCTTCACTTGGGGGGCCAAAGGCCTCCTACAAACTGACATCAGGCACCTGGGCATCTGAGTTTACTTTCCCCTGGAAACAGCCCATCCTTTGTGCCCAACTCCCTCTGCCGGGCACCTGGCCTCGCCCACCTACAATCCCGAACGGAACAGGATTTCTTCCAGATGGAAGCTGCCACAAGCTGGAAGACTAGCTTCCCTTGGAGGGCCAAAGGCCTCCTACAAACTGACATCAGGCACCTGGGCTGCTGACCTTACTTACCCCTGGAAACCAGCCATCATATGTGCCCAACTCCCTCTGCCGGGCACCTGGCCTCGGCCACCTACAATCCCGAACGGAACAGCATTTCTTCCAGATGCAAGCTGCCACAAGCAGTAAACCTGGCTTCCCATGGAGGGCCAAAGGCCTCCTACAGACTGACATCAGGCACCTGGGCAGCTGACTTTACTTACCCCTGGAAACAGCCCATCCTTTGTGCCCAACTCCCTCTGCCGGGCACCTGGCCTCGGCCACCTACAATCCCGAACGGAACAGGATTTCTTCCAGATGCAAGCTGCCTTTAACAGGAAGACTAGCTTCCCTTGGAGGGCCAAAGGCCTCCTATAAACTGACATCAGACATTTGGGCAGCTGACTTAACTTACCCCTGGAAACAGCCCATCCTTTGTGCCCAACTCCCTCTGCCAAGCACCAGGCCTCGCCCACCTACAATCCCGAACGGAACAGGATTTCTTCCAGATGCAAGCTGCCACAAACTGGAAGACAAGCTTCCCTTGGAGGGCCAAAGGCCTCCTACAAACTGACATCAGGCACCTGGGCAGCTGACTTTACTTACCCCTGGAAACAGCCCATCCTTTGTGCCCAACTCCCTCTGCCAAGCACCTGGCCTCGCCCACCTACAATCCCGAACGGAACAGGATTTCTTCCAGATGCAAGCTGCCACAAACTGGAAGACAAGCTTCCCTTGGAGGGCCAAAGGCCTCCTACAAACTGACATCAGGCACCTGGGCAGCTGACTTTACTTACCCCTGGAAACAGCCCATCCTTTGTGCCCAACTCCCTCTGCCGGGCACCAGGCCTCGGCCACCTACAATCCTGAACGGAACAGGATTTCTTCCAGATGCAAGCTGCCACAAACTGGAAGCCTGGCTTCCCATGGAGGGCCAAAGGCCTCCTACAAACTGACATAAGGCACCTGGGCAGCTGACTTTACTTACCCCTGGAAACAGGCCATCCTTTGTGCCTAACTCCCTCAGCTGGGCACCCAGCTCCGGCCACCTACAATCCCGAACGAAACAGGATTTCTTCCCGATGCAAACTGCCTTGAACAGGAAGACAAGCTTCCCATGGAGGGCCAAAGGCCTCCTACAAACTGACATCAGGCACCTGGGCAGCTGACTTTACTTACCCCTGGAAACAGGCCATCCTTTGTGCCCAACTTCCTCTGCCGGGCACCCTGCTCCGGCAACCTACAATCCCGAACGGAACAGGATTTCTTCCAGATGCAAGCTGCCACAAGCAGGAAACCTGGCTTATCTTGGTGGGTCAAAGGCCTCCTACAAACTGACATCAGGCACCTGGGCAGCTGACTTTACTTATCCCTGGAAACAGGCCATCCTTTGTGCCCAATTCCCTCTGCCGGGCACCTGGCCTCGGCCACCTACAATCCCGAACGGAACCGGAGTTCTTCCAGATGCAAGCTGCCACAAGCTGAAACGTGGCTTCTCTTGGAGGGCCATTGGCCTCCTACAAACTGACATCAGGCACCTGGGCAGCTGACTTTACTTACCCCTGGAAACAGGCCATCCAGTGTGCCCAACTCCCTCTGCCGGGCACCTGGCCTCGGCCACCTACAATCCCGAACGGAACAGGATTTCTTCCCGATGCAAGCTGCCACAAGCTGGAAGACTGGTTTCCCTTGGAAAACCAAAGGCCTCCTACAAACTGACATCAGGCACCTGGGCAGCTGACTTTACTTACTCCTGGAAACAGCCCATCCTTTGTGCCCAACTCCCTCTGCCGGGCACCAGGCCTCGGCCACCTACAATCCTGAACGGAACAGGATTTCTTCCAGATGCAAGCTGCCACAAGCAGGAAGCCTGGCTTCCCATGGAGGGCCAAAGGCCTCCTACAAACTGACATCAGGCACGTGGGCAGCTGACTTTACTTACCCCTGGAAACAGCCCATCCTTTGTGCCCAACTCCCTCTGCCGGACACCAGGCCTCGGCCACCTACAATCCTGAACGGAACAGGATTTCTTCCAGATGCAAGCTGCCACAAGCTGGAAGCCTGGCTTCCCTTGGAGGGCCAAAGGCCTCCTACAAACTGACATCAGGCACGTGGGCAGCTGACTTTACTTACCCCTGGAAACAGCCCATCCTTTGTGCCTAACTCCCTCAGCTGGGCACCCAGCTCCGGCCACCTACAATACCGAACGGAACAGGATTTCTTCCCGATGCAAACTGCCTTGAACAGGAAGACAAGCTTTCCTTGGAGGGCCAAAGGCCTCCTACAAACTGACATCAGGCACCTGGGCAGCTGACTTTACTTACCCCTGGAAACAGGCCATCATTTGTGCCCAACTCCCTCAGCCGGGCCCACAGCTTTGGCCACCTACAATCCTGAACGGAACAGGAGTTCTTCCAGATGCAAGCTGCCACAAGCTGGAAATGTGGCTTCACTTGGAGGGCCAAAGGCCTCCTACAAACTGACATCAGGCACCGGGTCAGCTGACTTTACTTTCCTAAAGAAACAGGCCATAATTTGTGCCCAACTCCCTCTGCCGGGCACCTGGCCTCGGCCACCTACAATCCCGAACGGAACAGGATTTCTTCCAGATGCAAGCTGCCACAAACTGGAAGACAGGCTTCCCTTGGAGGGCCAAAGGCCTCCTACAAACTGACATCAGGCACCTGGGCAGCTGACTTTACTTACCCCTGGAAACAGGCCATCCTTTGTGCCCAACTCCCTCTGCCGGGCACCAGGCCTCGGCCACCTGCAATCCCGAACAGATCAGTATTACTTCCCGATGCAAGCTGCCACAAGCTGGAAGACTGGCTTTCCATGGAGGACCAGTAGCCACCTGCAAACTGACATCAGGCACCTGGGCAGCTGACTTTACTTACCCCTGGAAACAGCCCATCCTTTGTGTCCAACTCCCTCATCCGGACACCCAGCTCCGGCCCCCTACAATCCCGAACGGAACACGATTTCTTCCAGATGCAAGCTGCCACAAGCAGGAAGCCTGGCTTCCCATGGAGGGCCAAAGGCCTCCTAAAAACTGACATCAGGCACCTGGGCAGATGACTTTACTTACCCCTGGAAACAAGACATCCTTTGTGCCCAACTCCCTCTGCCGGGCAGATGGCCTCGGCCACCTACAATCCCGAACGGAACCGGAGTTCTTCCAGATGCAAGCTGCCACAAGCTGGAAACGTGGCTTCACTTGGGGGGCCAAAGGCCTCCTAAAAAGTGACATCAGGCACCTGGGCAGCTGACTTTACTTACCCCTGGAAACAGCCCATCCTTTGTGCCAAACTCCCTCTGCCGGGCACCGGGCCTCGCCCACCTACAATCCAGAACGGAACAGGATTTCTTCCAGATGCAAGCTGCCACAAGCTGGAAGACTAGCTTCCCTTGGAGGGCCAAAGGCCTCCTACAAACTGACATCAGGCACCTGGGCTGCTGACTTTACTTACCCCTGGAAACAGGCCATCCTTTGTGCCCAACTCCCTCTGCCGGGCACCTGGCCTCGGCCACCTACAATCCTGAACGGAACAGGATTTCTTCCAGATGCAAGTTGCCACAAACTGGAAGCCTGTCATCCCTTGGAGGGCCAAAGGGCTCCTACAAACTGACATCAGGAACCTGGGCAGCTGACCTTACGTACCACTGGAAACCAGCCATCATATGTGCCCAACTCCCTCTGCCGGGCACCTGGCCTCGGCCACCTACAATCCCGAACAGAACAGGATTTCTTCCAGATGCAAGCTGCCACAAGCAGTAAACCTGGCTTCCCATGGAGGGCCAAAGGCCTCCTACTAACTGACATCAGGCACCTGGGCAGCTGACTTTACTTACCCCTGGAAACAGCCCATCCTTTGTGCCCAACTCCCTCTGCCGGGCACCTGGCCTCGGCCACCTACAATCCCGAACGGAACAGGATATCTTCCAGATGCAAGCTGCCTTTAACAGGAAGACTAGCTTCCCTTGGTGGGCCAAAGGCCTCCTACATACTGACATCAGACATTTGGGCAGCTGACTTAACTTACCCCTGGAAACAGCCCATCTTTTGTGCCCAACTCCCTCTGCCAAGCACCAGGCCTCGCCCACCTACAATCCCGAACGGAACAGGATTTCTTCCAGATGCAAGCTGCCACAATCTGGAAGACAAGCTTCCCTTGGAGGGCCAAAGGCCTCCTACAAACTGACATCAGGCACCTTGGCAGCTGACTTTACTTACTTCTGTAAACAGCCCATCCGTTGTGCCCAACTCCCTCTGCCGGGCACCTGGCCTCGGCCACCTACAATCCCGAACGGAACAGGATTTCTTCCAGATGCAAGCTGCCACAAACTGGAAGACAAGCTTCCCTTGGAGGGCCAAAGGCCTCCTACAAACTGACATCAGGCACCTGGGCAGCTGACTTTACTTACCCCTGGAAACAGCCCATCCTTTGTGCCCAACTCCCTCTGCCGGGCACCAGGCCTCGGCCACCTACAATCCTGAACGGAACAGGATTTCTTCCAGATGCAAGCTGCCACAAGCTGGAAGCCTGGCTTCCCTTGGAGGGCCAAAGGCCTCCTACAAACTGACATCAGGCACGTGGGCAGCTGACTTTACTTACCCCTCTAAAGAGGACATCTTTGTGCCCAACTCCCTCTGCCGGGCACCTGGCCTCGGCCACCTACAATCCCGAACGAAACAGCATTTCTTCCAGATGCATGCTGCCACAAGCTGGAAGACTAGCTTCCCTTGGAGGGCCAAAGGACTCCTACAAACTGACATCAGGCACGTGGGCAGCTGACTTTACTTACCCCTCTAAACAGGACATCTTTGTGCCCAACTCCCTCTGCCGGGCACCTGGCCTCGGCCACCTACAATCCCGAACGAAACAGCATTTCTTCCAGATGCATGCTGCCACAAGCTGGAAGACTAGCTTCACTTGGAGGGCCAAAGGCCTCCTACAAACTGACATCAGGCACCTGGGCAGCTGACTTTACTTACCCCTGGAAACAGCCCATCCTTTGTGCCCAACTCCCTCTGCCGGGCACCTGGCCTCGGCCACCTACAATCCCGAACGGAACAGGATTTCTTCCAGATGAAAGCTGCCACAAGCTGGAAGACTGGTTTCTCATGGAGGACCAAAGGCCTCCTACAAACTGGCATCAGGCACCTGGGCAGCTGACTTTACTTACCCCTGGAAACAGCCCATCCTTTGTGCCCAACTCCCTCTGCCGGGCACCAGGCCTCGGCCACCTACAATCCCGAACGGAACAGGATTTCTTCCAGATGCAAGCTGCCACAAACTGGAAGACAAGCTTCCCTTGGAGGGCCAAAGGCCTCCTACAAACTGACATCAGGCACCTGGGCAGCTGACTTTACTTACCCCTGGAAACAGCCCATCCTTTGTGCCCAACTCCCTCTGCCGGGCACCAGGCCTCGCCCACCTACAATCCCGAACGGAACAGGATTTCTTCCAGATGCAAGCTGCCACAAACTGGAAGACAAGCTTCCCTTGGAGGGACAAAGGCCTCCTACAAACTGACATCAGGCACCTGGGCAGCTGACCTTACTTACCCCTGGAAACCAGCCATCATATGTGCCCAACTCCCTCTGCCGGGCACCTGGCCTCGGCCACCTAAAATCCCGAACGGAACAGGATTTCTTCCAGATGCAGGCTGCCACAAGCAGGAAGCCTGGCTTCCCATGGAGGGCCAAAGGCCTCCTACAAACTGACATCAGGCACCTGGGCAGCTGACTTTACTTACCTATGGAAACAGGCCATCCTTTGTGCCTAACTCCCTCAGCTGGGCACCCAGCTCCGGCCACCTACAATCCCGAACGAAACAGGATTTCTTCCCGATGCAAACTGCCTTGAACAGGAAGACAAGCTTCCCATGGAGGGCCAAAGGCCTCCTACAAACTGACATCAGGCACCTGGGCAGCTGACTTTACTTACCCCTGGAAACAGTCCATCCTTTGTGCCCAACTCCCTCTGCCGGGCCCACAGCTTTGGCCACCTGCAATCCCGAACGGAACAGGATTTCTTCCAGATGCAAGCTGCCACAAGCTGGAAATGTGGCTTCACGTGGAGGGCCAAAGGCCTCCTACAAACTGACATCAGGCACCTGGGCAGCTGACTTTACTTTCCTAAAGAAACAGGCCATCATTTGTGCCCAACTCCCTCTGCCAGGCACCTGGCCTCGGCCACCTACAATCCCGAATGGAACAGGATTTCTTCCAGATGCAAGCTGCCACAAACTGGAAGCCTGTCTTCCCTTGGAGGGCCAAATGCCTCCTACAAACTGACATCAGGCACCGGGGCAGCTGACTTTACTTACCCCTGGAAACAGGCCATCCTTTGTGCCCAACTCCCTCTGCTGGGCACCAGGCCTCGGCCACCTACAATCCCGAACGTAACAGGATTTCTTCCAGATGCAAGCTGCCAGAAGCAGGAAACCTGGCTTCCCTTGGAGGGCCAAAGGCCTCCTACAAACTGACATCAGGCACCTGGGCAGCTGACTTTACTTACCCCTGGAAACAGGCCATCCTTTGTGCCCAACTTCCTCTGCCGGGCACCCTGCTCCGGCAACCTACAATCCCGAACGTAACAGGATTTCTTCCAGATGCAAGCTGCCACAAGCAGGAAACCTGGCTTCTCTTGGTGGGTCAAAGGCCTCCTACAAACTGACATCAGGCACCTGGGCAGCTGACTTTACTTATCCCTGGAAACAGGCCATCCTTTGTGCCCAACTCCCTCTGCCGGGCACCTGGCCTCGGCCACCTACAATCCCGAACGGAACCGGAGTTCTTCCAGATGCAAGCTGCCACAAGCTGAAACGTGGCTTCCCTTGGAGGGCCATTGGCCTCCTACAAACTGACATCAGGCACCTGGGCAGCTGACTTTACTTACCCCTGGAAACAGGCCATCCAGTGTGCCCAACTCCCTCTGCCGGGCACCTCGCCTCGGCCACTTACAATCCCGAACGGAACAGGATTTCTTCCCGATGCAAGCTGCCACAAGCTGGAAGACTGGTTTCCCTTGGAGGACCAAAGGCCTCCTACAAACTGACATCAGGCACCTGGGCAGCTGACTTTACTTACTCCTGGAAACAGCCCATCCTTTGTGCCCAACTCCCTCTGCCGGGCACCTTGCCTCGGCCACCTACAATCCCGAACGGAACAGGATTTCTTCCAGATGCAAGCTGCCACAAACTGGAAGACAGGCTTCCCTTGGAGGGCCAAAGGCCTCCTACAAACTGACATCAGGCACCTGGGCAGCTGACTTTACTTACCCCTGGAAACAGGCCATCCTTTGTGCCCAACTCCCTCTGCCGGGCACCAGGCCTCGGCCACCTGTAATCCCGAACAGATCAGTATTACTTCCCGATGCAAGCTGCCACAAGCTGGAAGCCGGGCTTTCCATGGAGGACCAATAGCCACCTGCAAACTGACATCAGGCACCTGGGCAGCTGACTTTACTTACCCCTGGAAACAGCCCATCATTTGTGCCCAACTCCCTCATCCGGGCACCCAGCATCGGCCCCCTACAATCCCGAACGGAACACGATTTCTTCCAGATGCAAGCTGCCACAAGCAGGAAGCCTGGCTTCCCATGGAGGGCCAAAGGCCTCCTAAAAACTGACATCAGGCACCTGGGCAGATGACTTTACTTACCCCTGGAAACAAGACCTGCTTTGTGCCCAACTCCCTCTGCCGGGCACCAGGCCTCGGCCACCTACAATCCTGAACGGAACAGGATTTCTTCCAGATGCAAGCTGCCACAAGCAGGAAGCCTGGCTTCCCATGGAGGGCCAAAGGCCTCCTACAAACTGACATCAGGCACGTGGGCAGCTGACTTTACTTACCCCTGGAAACAGCCCATCCTTTGTGCCCAACTCCCTCTGCCGGGCACCTGGCCTCGGCCACCTACAATTCCGAACGGAGCAGCATTTCTTCCAGATGCAAGCTGCCACAAGCTTGAACACTAGCTTCCCTTGGAGGGCCAAAGGCCTCCTACAAACTGACATCAGGCACGTGGGCAGCTGACTTTACTTACCCCTGGAAACAGCCCATCCTTTGTGCCTAACTCCCTCAGCTGGGCACTCAGCTCCGGCCACCTACAATACCGAACGGAACAGGATTTCTTCCCGATGCAAACTGCCTTGAACAGGAAGACAAGCTTTCCTTGGAGGGCCAAAGGCCTCCTACAAACTGACATCAGGCACCTGGGCAGCTGACTTTACTTACCCCTGGAAACAGGCCATCATTTGTGCCCAACTCCCTCAGCCGGGCCCACAGCTTTGGCCACCTACAATCCTGAACGGAACAGGAGTTCTTCCAGATGCAAGCTGCCACAAGCTGGAAATGTGGCTTCACTTGGAGGGCCAAAGGCCTCCTACAAACTGACATCAGGCACCGGGTCAGCTGACTTTACTTTCCTAAAGAAACAGGCCATAATTTGTGCCCAACTCCCTCTGCCGGGCACCTGGCCTCGGCCACCTACAATCCCGAACGGAACAGGATTTCTTCCAGATGCAAGCTGCCACAAACTGGAAGACAGGCTTCCCTTGGAGGGCCAAAGGCCTCCTACAAACTGACATCAGGCACCTGGGCAGCTGACTTTACTTACCCCTGGAAACAGCCCATCCTTTGTGCCCAACTCCCTCTGCCGGGCACCAGGCCTCGGCCACCTGCAATCCCGAACAGATCAGTATTACTTCCCGATGCAAGCTGCCACAAGCTGGAAGACGGGCTTTCCATGGAGGACCAATAGCCACCTGCAAACTGACATCAGGCACCTGGGCAGCTGACTTTACTTACCCCTGGAAACAGCCCATCCTTTGTGTCCAACTCCCTCATCCGGGCACCCAGCTCCGGCCCCCTACAATCCCGAACGGAACACGATTTCTTCCAGATGCAAGCTGCCACAAGCAGGAAGCCTGGCTTCCCATGGAGGGCCAAAGGCCTCCTAAAAACTGACATCAGGCACCTGGGCAGATGACTTTACTTACCCCTGGAAACAAGACATCCTTTGTGCCCAACTCCCTCTGCCGGGCAGATGGCCTCGGCCACCTACAATCCCGAACGGAACCGGAGTTCTTCCAGATGCAAGCTGCCACAAGCTGGAAACGTGGCTTCACTTGGGGGGCCAAAGGCCTCCTAAAAAGTGACATCAGGCACCTGGGCAGCTGACTTTACTTACCCCTGGAAACAGCCCATCCTTTGTGCCAAACTCCCTCTGCCGGGCACCGGGCCTCGCCCACCTACAATCCAGAACGGAACAGGATTTCTTCCAGATGCAAGCTGCCACAAGCTGGAAGACTAGCTTCCCTTGGAGGGCCAAAGGCCTCCTACAAACTGACATCAGGCACCTGGGCTGCTGACTTTACTTACCCCTGGAAACAGGCCATCCTTTGTGCCCAACTCCCTCTGCCGGGCACCTGGCCTCGGCCACCTACAATCCTGAACGGAACAGGATTTCTTCCAGATGCAAGCTGCCACAAACTGGAAGCCTGTCATCCCTTGGAGGGCCAAAGGGCTCCTACAAACTGACATCAGGAACCTGGGCAGCTGACCTTACTTACCACTGGAAACCAGCCATCATATGTGCCCAACTCCCTCTGCCGGGCACCTGGCCTCGGCCACCTACAATCCCGAACGGAACAGGATTTCTTCCAGATGCAAGCTGCCACAAGCAGTAAACCTGGCTTCCCATGGAGGGCCAAAGGCCTCCTACTAACTGACATCAGGCACCTGGGCAGCTGACTTTACTTACCCCTGGAAACAGCCCATCCTTTGTGCCCAACTCCCTCTGCCGGGCACCTGGCCTCGGCCACCTACAATCCCGAACGGAACAGGATTTCTTCCAGATGCAAGCTGCCTTTAACAGGAAGACTAGCTTCCCATCGAGGGCCAAAGGCCTCCTACAAACTGACATCAGACATTTGGGCAGCTGACTTAACTTACCCCTGGAAACAGCCCATCCTTTGTGCCCAACTCCCTCTGCCAAGCACCAGGCCTCGCCCACCTACAATCCCGAACGGAACAGGATTTCTTCCAGATGCAAGCTGCCACAATCTGGAAGACAAGCTTCCCTTGGAGGGCCAAAGGCCTCCTACAAACTGACATCAGGCACCAGGGGAGCTGACTTTACTTACCCCTGGAAACAGCCCATCCGTTGTGCCCAACTCCCTCTGCCGGGCACCTGGCCTCGCCCACCTACAATCCCGAACGGAACAGGATTTCTTCCAGATGCAAGCTGCCACAAACTGGAAGACAAGCTTCCCTTGGAGGGCCAAAGGCCTCCTACAAACTGACATCAGGCACCTGGGCAGCTGACTTTACTTACCCCTGGAAACAGCCCATCCTTTGTGCCCAACTCCCTCTGCCGGGCACCAGGCCTCGGACACCTACAATCCTGAACGGAACAGGATTTCTTCCAGATGCAAGCTGCCACAAGCTGGAAGCCTGGCTTCCCTTGGAGGGCCAAAGGCCTCCTACAAACTGACATCAGGCACGTGGGCAGCTGACTTTACTTACCCCTCTAAAGAGGACATCTTTGTGCCCAACTCCCTCTGCCGGGCACCTGGCCTCGGCCACCTACAATCCCGAACGAAACAGCATTTCTTCCAGATGCATGCTGCCACAAGCTGGAAGACTAGCTTCACTTGGAGGGCCAAAGGCCTCCTACAAACTGACATCAGGCACCTGGGCAGCTGACTTTACTTACCCCTGGAAACAGGCCATCCTTTGTGCCCAACTCCCTCTGCCGGGCACCTGGCCTCGGCCACCTACAATCCCGAACGGAACAGGATTTCTTCCAGATGAAAGCTGCCACAAGCTGGAAGACTGGTTTCTCATGGAGGACCAAAGGCCTCCTACAAACTGGCATCAGGCACCTGGGCAGCTGACTTTACTTACCCCTGGAAACAGCCCATCCTTTGTGCCCAACTCCCTCTGCCGGGCACCAGGTCTCGCCCACCTACAATCCCGAACGGAACAGGATTTCTTCCAGATGCAAGCTGCCACAAACTGGAAGACAAGCTTCCCTTGGAGGGCCAAAGGCCTCCTACAAACTGACATCAGGCACCTGGGCAGCTGACTTTACTTACCCCTGGAAACAGCCCATCCTTTGTGCCCAACTCCCTCTGCCGGGCACCAGGCCTCGCCCACCTACAATCCCGAACGGAACAGGATTTCTTCCAGATGCAAGCTGCCACAAACTGGAAGACAAGCTTCCCTTGGAGGGCCAAAGGCCTCCTACAAACTGACATCAGGCACCTGGGCAGCTGACCTTACTTACCCCTGGAAACCAGCCATCATATGTGCCCAACTCCCTCTGCCGGGCACCCAGCTCCGGCCCCCTACAATCCCGAACGGAACACGATTTCTTCCAGATGCAAGCTGCCACAAGGAGGAAGCCTGGCTTCCCATGGAGGGACAAAGGCCTCCTAAAAACTGACATCAGGCACCTGGGCAGATGACTTTACTTACCCCTGGAAACAAGACCTGCTTTGTGCCCAACTCCCTCTGCCGGGCACCAGGCCTCGGCCACCTACAATCCTGAACGGAACAGGATTTCTTCCAGATGCAAGCTGCCACAAGCAGGAAGCCTGGCTTCCCATGGAGGGCCAAAGGCCTCCTACAAACTGACATCAGGCACGTGGGCAGCTGACTTTACTTACCCCTCTAAACAGCCCATCCTTTGTGCCCAACTCCCTCTGCCGGGCACCTGGCCTCGGCCACCTACAATTCCGAACGGAGCAGCATTTCTTCCAGATGCAAGCTGCCACAAGCTTGAACACTAGCTTCCCTTGGAGGGCCAAAGGCCTCCTACAAACTGACATCAGGCACGTGGGCAGCTGACTTTACTTACCCCTGGAAACAGCCCATCCTTTGTGCCTAACTCCCTCAGCTGGGCACCCAGCTCCGGCCACCTACAATACCGAACGGAACAGGATTTCTTCCCGATGCAAACTGCCTTGAACAGGAAGACAAGCTTTCCTTGGAGGGCCAAAGGCCTCCTACAAACTGACATCAGGCACCTGGGCAGCTGACTTTACTTACCCCTGGAAACAGGCCATCATTTGTGCCCAACTCCCTCAGCCGGGCCCACAGCTTTAGCCACCTACAATCCTGAACGGAACAGGAGTTCTTCCAGATGCAAGCTGCCACAAGCTGGAAATGTGGCTTCAGTTGGAGGGCCAAAGGCCTCCTACAAACTGACATCAGGCACCGGGTCAGCTGACTTTACTTTCCTAAAGAAACAGGCCATAATTTGTGCCCAACTCCCTCTGCCGGGCACCTGGCCTCGGCCACCTACAATCCCGAACAGAACAGGATTTCTTCCAGATGCAAGCTGCCACAAACTGGAAGACAGGCTTCCCTTGGAGGGCCAAAGGCCTCCTACAAACTGACATCAGGCACCTGGGCAGCTGACTTTACTTACCCCTGGAAACAGGCCATCCTTTGTGCCCAACTCCCTCTGCCGGGCACCAGGCCTCGGCCACCTGCAATCCCGAACAGATCAGTATTACTTCCCGATGCAAGCTGCCACAAGCTGGAAGACGGGCTTTCCATGGAGGACCAATAGCCACCTGCAAACTGACATCAGGCACCTGGGCAGCTGACTTTACTTACCCCTGGAAACAGCCCATCCTTTGTGTCCAACGCCCTCATCCGGGCACCCAGCTCCGGCCCCCTACAATCCCGAACGGAACACGATTTCTTCCAGATGCAAGCTGCCACAAGCAGGAAGCCTGGCTTCCCATGGAGGGCCAAAGGCCTCCTAAAAACTGACATCAGGCACCTGGGCAGATGACTTTACTTACCCCTGGAAACAAGACATCCTTTGTGCCCAACTCCCTCTGCCGGGCAGATGGCCTCGGCCACCTACAATCCCGAACGGAACCGGAGTTCTTCCAGATGCAAGCTGCCACAAGCTGGAAACGTGGCTTCACTTGGGGGGCCAAAGGCCTCCTAAAAAGTGACATCAGGCACCTGGGCAGCTGACTTTACTTACCCCTGGAAACAGCCCATCCTTTGTGCCAAACTCCCTCTGCCGGGCACCGGGCCTCGCCCACCTACAATCCAGAACGGAACAGGATTTCTTCCAGATGCAAGCTGCCACAAGCTGGAAGACTAGCTTCCCTTGGAGGGCCAAAGGCCTCCTACAAACTGACATCAGGCACCTGGGCTGCTGACTTTACTTACCCCTGGAAACAGGCCATCCTTTGTGCCCAACTCCCTCTGCCGGGCACCTGGCCTCGGCCACCTACAATCCTGAACGGAACAGGATTTCTTCCAGATGCAAGCTGCCACAAACTGGAAGCCTGTCATCCCTTGGAGGGCCAAAGGGCTCCTACAAACTGACATCAGGAACCTGGGCAGCTGACCTTACTTACCACTGGAAACCAGCCATCATATGTGCCCAACTCCCTCTGCCGGGCACCTGGCCTCGGCCACCTACAATCCCGAACGGAACAGGATTTCTTCCAGATGCAAGCTGCCACAAGCAGTAAACCTGGCTTCCCATGGAGGGCCAAAGGCCTCCTACTAACTGACATCAGGCACCTGGGCAGCTGACTTTACTTACCCCTGGAAACAGCCCATCCTTTGTGCCCAACTCCCTCTGCCGGGCACCTGGCCTCGGCCACCTACAATCCCGAACGGAACAGGATTTCTTCCAGATGCAAGCTGCCTTTAACAGGAAGACTAGCTTCCCTTGGAGGGCCAAAGGCCTCCTACAAACTGACATCAGACATTTGGGCAGCTGACTTAACTTACCCCTGGAAACAGCCCATCCTTTGTGCCCAACTCCCTCTGCCAAGCACCAGGCCTCGCCCACCTACAATCCCGAACGGAACAGGATTTCTTCCAGATGCAAGCTGCCACAATCTGGAAGACAAGCTTCCCTTGGAGGGCCAAAGGCCTCCTACAAACTGACATCAGGCACCTTGGCAGCTGACTTTACTTACCCCTGTAAACAGCCCATCCGTTGTGCCCAACTCCCTCTGCCGGGCACCTGGCCTCGCCCACCTACAATCCCGAACGGAACAGGATTTCTTCCAGATGCAAGCTGCCACAAACTGGAAGACAAGCTTCCCTTGGAGGGCCAAAGGCCTCCTACAAACTGACATCAGGCACCTGGGCAGCTGACTTTACTTACCCCTGGAAACAGCCCATCCTTTGTGCCCAACTCCCTCTGCCGGGCACCAGGCCTCGGCCACCTACAATCCTGAACGGAACAGGATTTCTTCCAGATGCAAGCTGCCACAAGCTGGAAGCCTGGCTTCCCTTGGAGGGCCAAAGGCCTCCTACAAACTGACATCAGGCACGTGGGCAGCTGACTTTACTTACCCCTCTAAAGAGGACATCTTTGTGCCCAACTCCCTCTGCCGGGCACCTGGCCTCGGCCACCTACAATCCCGAACGAAACAGCATTTCTTCCAGATGCATGCTGCCACAAGCTGGAAGACTAGCTTCCCTTGGAGGGCCAAAGGACTCCTACAAACTGACATCAGGCACGTGGGCAGCTGACTTTACTTACCCCTCTAAACAGGACATCTTTGTGCCCAACTCCCTCTGCCGGGCACCTGGCCTCGGCCACCTACAATCCCGAACGAAACAGCATTTCTTCCAGATGCATGCTGCCACAAGCTGGAAGACTAGCTTCACTTGGAGGGCCAAAGGCCTCCTACAAACTGACATCAGGCACCTGGGCAGCTGACTTTACTTACTCCTGGAAACAGCCCATCCTTTGTGCCCAACTCCCTCTGCCGGGCACCAGGCCTCGGCCACCTACAATCCTGAACGGAACAGGATTTCTTCCAGATGCAAGCTGCCACAAGCAGGAAGCCTGGCTTCCCATGGAGGGCCAAAGGCCTCCTACAAACTGACATCAGGCACGTGGGCAGCTGACTTTACTTACCCCTCTAAACAGGACATCCTTTGTGCCCAACTCCCTCTGCCGGGCACCTGGCCTCGGCCACCTAGAATCCCGAACGGAGCAGCATTTCTTCCCGATGCAAGCTGCCACAAGCTTGAAGACTAGCTTCCCTTGGAGGGCCAAAGGCCTCCTACAAACTGACATCAGGCACCTGGGCAGCTGACTTTACTTACCCCTGGAAACAGCCCATCCTTTGTGCCTAACTCCCTCAGCTGGGCACCCAGCTCCGGCCACCTACAATCCCGAACGAAACATGATTTCTTCCCGATGCAAACTGCCTTGAACAGGAAGCCTGGCTTCCCATGGAGGGCCAAAGGCCTCGTACAAACTGACATCAGGCACCTGGGCAGCTGACTTTACTTACCCCTGGAAACAGGCCATCATTTGTGCCCAACTCCCTCAGCCGGGCCCACAGCTTTGGCCACCTACAATCCTGAACGGAACAGGAGTTCTTCCAGATGCAAGCTGCCACAAGCTGGAAATGTGGCTTCACTTGGAGGGCCAAAGGCCTCCTACAAACTGACATCAGGCACCTGGGCAGCTGACTTTACTTTCCTAAAGAAACAGGCCATCATTTGTGCCCAACTCCCTCTGCCGGGCACCTGGCCTCGGCCACCTACAATCCCGAACGGAACAGGATTTCTTCCAGATGCAAGCTGCCACAAACTGGAAGACAGGCTTCCCTTGGAAGGCCAAAGGCCTCCTACAAACTGACATCAGGCACCTGGGCAGCTGACTTTACTTACCCCTGGAAACAGGCCATCCTTTGTGCCCAACTCCCTCTGCCGGGCACCAGGCCTCGGCCACCTGTAATCCAGAACAGATCAGTATTACTTCCCGATGCAAGCTGCCACAAGCTGGAAGCCGGGCTTTCCATGGAGGACCAATAGCCACCTGCAAACTGACATCAGGCACCTGGGCAGCTGACTTTACTTACCCCTGGAAACAGCCCATCATTTGTGCCCAACTCCCTCATCCGGGCACCCAGCTCCGGCCCCCTACAATCCCGAACGGAACACGATTTCTTCCAGATGCAAGCTGCCACAAGCAGGAAGCCTGGCTTCCCATGGAGGGCCAAAGGCCTCCTAAAAACTGACATCAGGCACCTGGGCAGATGACTTTACTTACCCCTGGAAACAAGACCTGCTTTGTGCCCAACTCCCTCTGCCGGGCACCAGGCCTCGGCCACCTACAATCCTGAACGGAACAGGATTTCTTCCAGATGCAAGCTGCCACAAGCAGGAAGCCTGGCTTCCCATGGAGGGCCAAAGGCCTCCTACAAACTGACATCAGGCACGTGGGCAGCTGACTTTACTTACCCCTCTAAACAGGACATCCTTTGTGCCCAACTCCCTCTGCCGGGCACCTGGCCTCGGCCACCTACAATTCCGAACGGAGCAGCATTTCTTCCAGATGCAAGCTGCCACAAGCTTGAACACTAGCTTCCCTTGGAGGGCCAAAGGCCTCCTACAAACTGACATCAGGCACGTGGGCAGCTGACTTTACTTACCCCAGGAAACAGCCCATCCTTTGTGCCTAACTCCCTCAGCTGGGCACCCAGCTCCGGCCACCTACAATACCGAACGGAACAGGATTTCTTCCCGATGCAAACTGCCTTGAACAGGAAGACAAGCTTTCCTTGGAGGGCCAAAGGCCTCCTACAAACTGACATCAGGCACCTGGGCAGCTGACTTTACTTACCCCTGGAAACAGGCCATCATTTGTGCCCAACTCCCTCAGCTGGGCCCACAGCTTTGGCCACCTACAATCCTGAACGGAACAGGAGTTCTTCCAGATGCAAGCTGCCACAAGCTGGAAATGTGGCTTCACTTGGAGGGCCAAAGGCCTCCTACAAACTGACATCAGGCACCGGGTCAGCTGACTTTACTTTCCTAAAGAAACAGGCCATCATATGTGCCCAACTCCCTCTGCCGGGCACCTGGCCTCGGCCACCTACAATCCCGAACGGAACAGGATTTCTTACAGATGCAAGCTGCCACAAACTGGAAGACAGGCTTCCCTTGGAGGGCCAAAGGCCTCCTACAAACTGACATCAGGCACCTGGGCAGCTGACTTTACTTACCCCTGGAAACAGCCCATCCTTTGTGCCCAACTCCCTCTGCCGGGCACCAGGCCTCGGCCACCTGCAATCCCGAACAGATCAGTATTACTTCCCGATGCAAGCTGCCACAAGCTGGAAGACGGGCTTTCCATGGAGGACCAATAGCCACCTGCAAACTGACATCAGGCACCTGGGCAGCTGACTTTACTTACCCCTGGAAACAGCCCATCCTTTGTGTCCAACTCCCTCATCCGGGCACCCAGCTCCGGCCCCCTACAATGCCGAACGGAACACGATTTCTTCCAGATGCAAGCTGCCACAAGCAGGAAGCCTGGCTTCCCATGGAGGGCCAAAGGCCTCCTAAAAACTGACATCAGGCACCTGGGCAGATGACTTTACTTACCCCTGGAAACAAGACATCCTTTGTGCCCAACTCCCTCTGCCGGGCAGATGGCCTCGGCCACCTACAATCCCGAACGGAACCGGAGTTCTTCCAGATGCAAGCTGCCACAAGCTGGAAACGTGGCTTCACTTGGGGGGCCAAAGGCCTCCTAAAAAGTGACATCAGGCACCTGGGCAGCTGACTTTACTTACCCTTGGAAACAGCCCATCCTTTGTGCCAAACTCCCTCTGCCGGGCACCGGGCTTTGCCCACCTACAATCCAGAACGGAACAAGATTTCTTCCAGATGCAAGCTGCCACAAGTTGGAAGACTAGCTTCCCTTGGAGGGCCAAAGGCCTCCTACAAACTGACATCAGGCACCTGGGCTGCTGACTTTACTTACCCCTGGAAACAGGCCATCCTTTGTGCCCAACTCCCTCTGCCGGGCACCTGGCCTCGGCCACCTACAATCCTGAACGGAACAGGATTTCTTCCAGATGCAAGCTGCCACAAACTGGAAGCCTGTCATCCCTTGGAGGGCCAAAGGGCTCCTACAAACTGACATCAGGAACCTGGGCAGCTGACCTTACTTACCACTGGAAACCAGCCATCATATGTGCCCAACTCCCTCTGCCGGGCACCTGGCCTCGGCCACCTACAATCCCGAACGGAACAGGATTTCTTCCAGATGCAAGCTGCCACAAGCAGGAAGCCTGGCTTCCCATGGAGGGCCAAAGGCCTCCTACTAACTGACATCAGGCACCTGGGCAGCTGACTTTACTTACCCCTGGAAACAGCCCATCCTTTGTGCCCAACTCCCTCTGCCGGGCACCTGGCCTCGGCCACCTACAATCCCGAACGGAACAGGATTTCTTCCAGATGCATGCTGCCTTTAACAGGAAGACTAGCTTCCCTTGGAGGGCCAAAGGCCACCTACAAACTGACATCAGACATTTGGGCAGCTGACTTAACTTACCCCTGGAAACAGCCCATCATTTGTGCCCAACTCCCTCTGCCAAGCACCAGGCCTCGCCCACCTACAATCCCGAACGGAACAGGATTTCTTCCAGATGCAAGCTGCCACAATCTGGAAGACAAGCTTCCCTTGGAGGGCCAAAGGCCTCCTACAAACTGACATCAGGCACCTTGTCAGCTGACTTTACTTACTTCTGTAAACAGCCCATCCGTTGTGCCCAACTCCCTCTGCCGGGCACCTGGCCTCGCCCACCTACAATCCCGAACGGAACAGGATTTCTTCCAGTTGCAAGCTGCCACAAACTGGAAGACAAGCTTCCCTTGGAGGGCCAAAGGCCTCCTACAAACTGACATCAGGCACCTGGGCAGCTGACTTTACTTACCCCTGGAAACAGCCCATCCTTTGTGCCCAACTCCCTCTGCCGGACACCAGGCCTCGGCCACCTACAATCCTGAACGGAACAGGATTTCTTCCAGATGCAAGCTGCCACAAGCTGGAAGCCTGGCTTCCCTTGGAGGGCCAAAGGCCTCCTACAAACTGACATCAGGCACGTGGGCAGCTGACTTTACTTACCCCTCTAAAGAGGACATCTTTGTGCCCAACTCCCTCTGCCGGGCACCTGGCCTCGGCCACCTACAATCCCGAACGAAACAGCATTTCTTCCAGATGCATGCTGCCACAAGCTGGAAGACTAGCTTCCCTTGGAGGGCCAAAGGACTCCTACAAACTGACATCAGGCACGTGGGCAGCTGACTTTACTTACCCCTCTAAACAGGACATCTTTGTGCCCAACTCCCTCTGCTGGGCACCTGGCCTCGGCCACCTACAATCCCGAACGAAACAGCATTTCTTCCAGATGCATGCTGCCACAAGCTGGAAGACTAGCTTCACTTGGAGGGCCAAAGGCCTCCTACAAACTGACATCAGGCACCTGGGCAGCTGACTTTACTTACCCCTGGAAACAGGCCATCCTTTGTGCCCAATTCCCTCTGCCGGGCACCTGGCCTCGGCCACCTACAATCCCGAACGGAACAGGATTTCTTCCAGATGAAAGCTGCCACAAGCTGGAAGACTGGTTTCTCATGGAGGACCAAAGGCCTCCTACAAACTGGCATCAGGCACCTGGGCAGCTGACTTTACTTACCCCTGGAAACAGCCCATCCTTTGTGCCCAACTCCCTCTGCCGGGCACCAGGTCTCGCCCACCTACAATCCCGAACGGAACAGGATTTCTTCCAGATGCAAGCTGCCACAAACTGGAAGACAAGCTTCCCTTGGAGGGCCAAAGGCCTCCTACAAACTGACATCAGGCACCTGGGCAGCTGACTTTACTTACCCCTGGAAACAGCCCATCCTTTGTGCCCAACTCCCTCTGCCGGGCACCTGGCCTCGGCCACCTACAATCCCGAACGGAACAGGATTTCTTCCAGATGCAAGCTGCCACAAACTGGAAGACAAGCTTCCCTTGGAGGGCCAAAGGCCTCCTACAAACTGACATCAGGCACCTGGGCAGCTGACCTTACTTACCCCTGGAAACCAGCCATCATATGTGCCCAACTCCCTCTGCCGGGCACCTGGCCTCGGCCACCTACAATCCCGAACGGAACAGGATTTCTTCCAGATGCAAGCTGCCACAAGCAGGAAGCCTGGCTTCCCATGGAGGGCCAAAGGCCTCCTACAAACTGACATCAGGCACCTGGGCAGCTGACTTTACTTACCCCTGGAAACAGGCCATCATTTGTGCCTAACTCCCTCAGCTGGGCACCCAGCTCCGGCCACCTACAATCCCGAACGAAACAGGATTTCTTCCCGATGCAAACTGCCTTGAACAGGAAGACAAGCTTCCCATGGAGGGCCAAAGGCCTCCTACAAACTGACATCAGGCACCTGGGCAGCTGACTTTACTTACCCCTGGAAACAGTCCATCCTTTGTGCCCAACTCCCTCTGCCGGGCCCACAGCTTTGGCCACCTGCAATCCCGAACGGAACAGGATTTCTTCCAGATGCAAGCTGCCACAAGCTGGAAATGTGGCTTCACGTGGAGGGCCAAAGGCCTCCTACAAACTGACATCAGGCACCTGGGCAGCTGACTTTACTTTCCTAAAGAAACAGGCCATCATTTGTGCCCAACTCCCTCTGCCGGGCACCTGGCCTCGGCCACCTACAATCCCGAATGGAACAGGATTTCTTCCAGATGCAAGCTGCCACAAACTGGAAGCCTGTCTTCCCTTGGAGGGCCAAAGGCCTCCTACAAACTGACATCAGGCACCTGGGCAGCTGACTTTACTTACCCCTGGAAACAGGCCATCCTTTGTGCCCAACTCCCTCTGCTGGGCACCAGGCCTCGGCCACCTACAATCCCGAACGTAACAGGATTTCTTCCAGATGCAAGCTGCCACAAGCAGGAAACCTGGCTTCCCTTGGAGGGCCAAAGGCCTCCTACAAACTGACATCAGGCACCTGGGCAGCTGACTTTACTTACCCCTGGAAACAGGCCATCCTTTGTGCCCAACTTCCTCTGCCGGGCACCCTGCTCCGGCAACCTACAATCCCGAACGTAACAGGATTTCTTCCAGATGCAAGCTGCCACAAGCAGGAAACCTGGCTTCTCTTGGTGGGTCAAAGGCCTCCTACAAACTGACATCAGGCACCTGGGCAGCTGACTTTACTTATCCCTGGAAACAGGCCATCCTTTGTGCCCAACTCCCTCTGCCGGGCACCTGGCCTCGGCCACCTACAATCCCGAACGGAACCGGAGTTCTTCCAGATGCAAGCTGCCACAAGCTGAAACGTGGCTTCCCTTGGAGGGCCATTGGCCTCCTACAAACTGACATCAGGCACCTGGGCAGCTGACTTTACTTACCCCTGGAAACAGGCCATCCAGTGTGCCCAACTCCCTCTGCCGGGCACCTCGCCTCGGCCACCTACAATCCCGAACGGAACAGGATTTCTTCCCGATGCAAGCTGCCACAAGCTGGAAGACTGGTTTCCCTTGGAGGACCAAAGGCCTCCTACAAACTGACATCAGGCACCTGGGCAGCTGACTTTACTTACTCCTGGAAACAGCCCATCCTTTGTGCCCAACTCCCTCTGCCGGGCACCAGGCCTCGGCCACCTACAATCCTGAACGGAACAGGATTTCTTCCAGATGCAAGCTGCCACAAGCAGGAAGCCTGGCTTCCCTTGGAGGGCCAAAGGCCTCCTACAAACTGACATCAGGCACCGGGTCAGCTGACTTTACTTACCCCTCTAAACAGGACATCCTTTGTGCCCAACTCCCTCTGCCGGGCACCTGGCCTCGGCCACCTAGAATCCCGAACGGAGCAGCATTTCTTCCCGATGCAAGCTGCCACAAGCTTGAAGACTAGCTTCCCTTGGAGGGCCAAAGGCCTCCTACAAACTGACATCAGGCACCTGGGCAGCTGACTTTACTTACCCCTGGAAACAGCCCATCCTTTGTGCCTAACTCCCTCAGCTGGGCACCCAGCTCCGGCCACCTACAATCCCGAACGAAACAGGATTTCTTCCCGATGCAAACTGCCTTGAACAGGAAGCCTGGCTTCCCATGGAGGGCCAAAGGCCTCGTACAAACTGACATCAGGCACCTTGGCAGCTGACTTTACTTACCCCTGGAAACAGCCCATCCTTTGTGCCCAACTCCCTCAGCCGGGCCCACAGCTTTGGCCACCTACAATCCTGAACGGAACAGGAGTTCTTCCAGATGCAAGCTGCCACAAGCTGGAAATGTGGCTTCACTTGGAGGGCCAAAGGCCTCCTACAAACTGACATCAGGCACCGGGGCAGCTGACTTTACTTTCCTAAAGAAACAGGCCATCATTTGTGCCCAACTCCCTCTGCCGGGCACCTGGCCTCGGCCACCTACAATCCCGAACGGAACAGGATTTCTTCCAGATGCAAGCTGCCACAAACTGGAAGACAGGCTTCCCTTGGAGGGCCAAAGGCCTCCTACAAACTGACATCAGGCACCTGGGCAGCTGACTTTACTTACCCCTGGAAACAGCCCATCCTTTGTGCCCAACTCCCTCTGCCGGGCACCTGGCCTCGGCCACCTACAATCCCGAACGGAACCGGAGTTCTTCCAGATGCAAGCTGCCACAAGCTGAAACGTGGCTTCTCTTGCAGGGTTATTGGCCTCCTACAAACTGACATCAGGCACCTGGGCAGCTGACTTTACTTACCCCTGGAAACAGGCCATCCAGTGTGCCCAACTCCCTCTGCCGGGCACCTGGCCTCGGCCACCTACAATCCCGAACGGAACAGGATTTCTTCCCGATGCAAGCTGCCACAAGCTGGAAGACTGGTTTCCCTTGGAGGACCAAAGGCCTCCTACAAACTGACATCAGGTACCTGGGCAGCTGACTTTACTTACCCCTGGAAACAGCCCATCCTTTGTGCCCAACTCCCTCTGCCGGGCAGATGTCCTCGGCCACCTACAATCCTGAACGGAACAGGATTTCTTCCAGATGCAAGCTGCCACAAGCAGGAAGCCTGGCTTCCCATGGAGGGCCAAAGGCCTCCTACAAACTGACATCAGGCACGTGGGCAGCTGACTTTACTTACCCCTCTAAACAGGACATCCTTTGTGCCCAACTCCCTCTGCCGGGCACCAGGTCTCGGCCACCTACAATCCTGAACGGAACAGGAGTTCTTCCAGATGCAAGCTGCCACAAGCTGGAAATGTGGCTTCACTTGGAGGGCCAAAGGCCTCCTACAAACTGACATCAGGCACCGGGGCAGCTGACTTTACTTTCCTAAAGAAACAGGCCATCATTTTTGCCCAACTCCCTCTGCCGGCACCTGGCCTCGGCCACCTACAATCCCAAACAGAAAACGATTTCTTCCAGATGCAAGCTGCCACAAACTGGAAGCCTGTCATCCCTTGGAGGGCCAAAGGCCTCCTACAAACTGACATCAGGCACCTGGGCAGCTGACATTACTTACCCCTGGAAACAGGCCATCCTTTGTGACCAACTCCCTCTGCCGGGCACCAGGCCTCGGCCACCTGCAATCCCGAACAGATCAGTATTACTTCCCGATGCAAGCTGCCACAAGCTGGAAGCCGGGCTTTCCATGGAGGACCAATAGCCACCTGCAAACTGACATCAGGCACCTGGGCAGCTGACTTTACTTACCCCTGGAAACAGCCCATCCTTTGTGTCCAACTCCCTCATCCGGGCACCCAGCTCCGGACCCCTACAATCCCGAACGGAACACGATTTCTTCCAGATGCATGCTGCCACAAGCAGGAAGCCTGGCTTCCCATGGAGGGCCAAAGGCCTCCTAAAAACTGACATCAGGCACCTGGGCAGATGACTTTACTTACCCCTGGAAACAAGACATCGTTTGTGCCCAACTCCCTCTGCCGGGCACCAGGCCTCGGCCACCTACAATCCTGAACGGAACAGGATTTCTTCCAGATGCAAGCTGCCACAAAGTGGAAGCCTGTCATCCCTTGGAGGGCCAAAGGCCTCCTACAAACTGACATCAGGCACCTGGGCAGCTGACCTTACTTACCACTGGAAACCAGCCATCATATGTGCCCAACTCCCTCTGCCGGGCACCTGGCCTCGGCCACCTACAATCCCGAACGGAACAGGATTTCTTCCAGATGCAAGCTGCCACAAGCAGTAAACCTGGCTTCCCATGGAGGGCCAAAGGCCTCCTACAAACTGACATCAGGCACCTGGGCAGCTGACTTTACTTACCCCTGGAAACAGCCCATCTTTGTGCCCAACTCCCTCTGCCGGGCACCTGGCCTCGGCCACCTACAATCCCGAACGGAACAGGATTTCTTCCAGATGCAAGCTGCCTTTAACAGGAAGACTAGCTTCCCTTGGAGGGCCAAAGGCCTCCTATAAACTGACATCAGACATTTGGGTAGCTGACTTAACTTACTCCTGGAAACAGCCCATTCTTTGTGCCCAACTCCCTCTGCCAAGCACCAGGCCTCGCCCACCTACAATCCCGAACGGAACAGGATTTCTTCCAGATGCAAGCGGCCACAAACTGGAAGACAAGCTTCCCTTGGAGGGCGAAAGGCCTCCTACAAACTGACATCAGGCACCTGGGCAGCTGACTTTACTTACCCCTGGAAACAGCCCATCGGTTGTGCCCAACTCCCTCTGCCGGGCACCTGGCCTCGGCCACCTACAATCCCGAACGAAACAGCATTTCTTCCAGATGCATGCTGCCACAAGCTGGAAGACTAGCTTCCCTTGGAGGGCCAAAGGCCTCCTACAAACTGACATCAGGCACCTGGGCAGCTGACTTTACTTATCTCTGGAAAAAGGACATCCTTTGTGCCCAACTCCCTCTGCCGGGCACCTGGCCTTGGCCACCTACAATCCCGAACGGAACCGGAGTTCTTCCAGATGCAAGCTGCCACAAGCTGGAAGACTGGTTTCCCATGGAGGAACAAAGGCCTCCTACAAACTGGCATCAGGCACCTGGGCAGCTGACTTTACTTACCCCTGGAAACAGGCCATCCTTTGTGCCCAACTCCCTCTGCCGGGCACCAGGTCTCGGCCACCTACAATCTCGAACGGAACAGGATTGCTTCCAGATGCAAGCTGCCACAAACTGGAAGACAAGCTTCCCTTGGAGGGCCAAAGGCCTCCTACAAACTGACATCAGGCACCTGGGCAGCTGACTTTACTTACCCCTGGAAACAGCCCATTTTTGGGCCCAACTTCCTCTGCCGGGCACCAGGTTTTGCCCACCTACAATCCTGAACGGAACAGGATTGCTTCCAGATGCAAGCTGCCAAAAACTGGAAGACAAGCTTCCCTTGGAGGGCCAAAGGCCTCCTACAAACTGACATCAGGCACCTGGGCAGCTGACTTTACTTACCCCTGGAAACAGCCCATCCTTTGTGTCCAACTCCCTCATCCGGGCACCCAGCTCCGGCCCCCTACAATCCCGAACGGAACACGATTTCCTCCTGATGCAAGCTGCCACAAGCAGGAAGCCTGGCTTCCCTTGGAGGGCCAAAGGCCTCCTACAAACAGACATCAGGCACCTGGGCAGCTGACCTTACTTACCCCTGGAAACCAGCCATCATATGTGCCCAACTCCCTCTGCCGGGCACCTGGCCTCGGCCACCTACAATCCCGAACGGAACAGGATTTCTTCCAGATGCAAGCTGCCACAAGCAGTAAACCTGGCTTCCCATGGAGGGCGAAAGGCCTCCTACAAACTGACATCAGGCACCTGGGCAGCTGACTTTACTTACCCCTGGAAACAGCCCATCCTTTGTGCCCAACTCCCTCTGCTGGGCACCAGGCCTCGGCCACCTACAATCCCGAACGTAACAGGATTTCTTCCAGATGCAAGCTGCCACAAGCAGGAAACCTGGCTTCTCTTGGTGGGTCAAAGGCCACCTACAAACTGACATCAGGCACGTGGGCAGCTGACTTTACTTACGCCTGGAAACAGCCCATCCTTTGTGCCCAACTCCCTCTGCCGGGCACCAGGCCTCGGCCACCTGCAATCCCGAACAGATCAGTATTACTTCCCGATGCAAGCTGCCACAAGCTGGAAGCCTGGCTTTCCATGGAGGACCAATAGCCACCTGCAAACTGACATCAGGCACCTGGGCAGCTGACTTTACTTACCCCTGGAAAAAGCCCATCCTTTGTGTCCAACTCCCTCATCCGGGCACCCAGCTCCGGCCCCCTACAATCCCGAACGGAACACGATTTCCTCCTGATGCAAGCTGCCACAAGCAGGAAGCCTGGCTTCCCATGGAGGGCCAAAGGCCTCCTAAAAACTGACATCAGGCACCTGGGCAGATGACTTTACTTACCCCTGGAAACAAGACATCCTTTGTGCCCAACTCCCTCTGCCGGGCAGATGGCCTCGGCCACCTACAATCCCGAACGGAACCGGAGTTCTTCCAGATGCAAGCTGCCACAAGCTGGAAACGCGGCTTCACTTGGGGGGCCAAAGGCCTCCTACAAACTGACATCAGGCACCTGGGCATCTGAGTTTACTTACCCCTGGAAACAGCCCACCCTTTGTGCCCAACTCCCTCTGCCGGGCACCTGGCCTCGCCCACCTACAATCCCGAACGGAACAGGATTTCTTCCAGATGCAAGCTGCCACAAGCTGGAAGACTAGCTTCCCTTGGAGGGCCAAAGGCCTCCTACAAACTGACATCAGGCACCTGGGCAGCTGACTTTACTTACCCCTGGAAACAGCCCATCCGTTGTGCCCAACTCCCTCTGCCGGGCACCTGGCCTCGGCCACCTACAATCCCGAACGAAACAGCATTTCTTCCAGATGCATGCTGCCACAAGCTGGAAGACTAGCTTCCCTTGGAGGGCCAAAGGCCTCCTACAAACTGACATCAGGCACCTGGGCAGCTGACTTTACTTACCCCTGGAAACAGGCCATCCTTTGTGCCCAACTCCCTCTGCCGGGAACCTGGCCTCGGCCACCTACGATCCCGAACGGAACCGGAGTTCTTCCAGATGCAAGCTGCCACAAGCTGGAAACGCGGCTTCACTTGGAGGGCCAAAGGCCTCCTACAAACTGACATCAGGCACCTGGGCAGCTGACTTTACTTACCCCTGGAAACAGGCCATCTTTGGGCCCAACTCCCTCTGCCGGGCACCTGGCCTCGGCCACCTACAATCCCGAACGGAACAGGATTTCTTCCAGATTCAAGCTGCCACAAGCTGGAAGACTGGTTTCCCATGGAGGAACAAAGGCCTCCTACAAACTGGCATCAGGCACCTGGGCAGCTGACTTTACTTACCCCTGGAAACAGCCCATCCTTTGTGCCCAACTCCCTCTGCCGGGCACCAGGTCTCGGCCACCTACAATCCCGAACGGAACAGGATTGCTTCCAGATGCAAGCTGCCACAAACTGGAAGACAAGCTTCCCTTGGAGGGCCAAAGGCCTCCTACAAACTGACATCAGGCACGTGGGCAGCTGACTTTACTTACCCCTGGAAACAGCCCATCCTTTGTGCCCAACTTCCTCTGCCGGGCACCAGGTTTTGCCCACCTACAATCCCGAACGGAACAGGATTGCTTCCAGATGCAAGCTGCCACAAACTGGAAGACAAGCTTCCCTTGGAGGGCCAAAGGCCTCCTACAAACTGACATCAGGCACCTGGGCAGCTGACTTTACTTACCCCTGGAAACAGGCCATCCTTTGTGCCCAACTCCCTCTGCCGGGCACCAGGCCTCGGCCACCTGCAATCCCGAACAGATCAGTATTACTTCCCGATGCAAGCTGCCACAAGCTGGAAGCCTGGCTTTCCATGGAGGACCAATAGCCACCTGCAAACTGACATCAGGCACCTGGGCAGCTGACTTTACTTACCCCTGGAAACAGCCCATCTTTTGTGTCCAACTCCCTCATCCGGGCACCCAGCTCCGACCCCCTACAATCCCGAACGGAACACGATTTCCTCCTGATGCAAGCTGCCACAAGCAGGAAGCCTGGCTTCCCATGGAGGGCCAAAGGCCTCCTAAAAACTGACATCAGGCACCTGGGCAGATGACTTTACTTACCCCTGGAAACATGACATCCTTTGTGCCCTACTCCCTCTGCGGGGCAGATGGCCTCGGCCACCTACAATCCAGAACGGAACCGGAGTTCTTCCAGATGCAAGCTGCCACAAGCTGGAAATTGGCTTCACTTGGGGGGCCAAAGGCCTCCTACAAACTGACATCAGGCACCTGGGCAGCTGACTTTACTTACCCCTGGAAACAGCCCATCCTTTGTGCCCAACTCCCTCTGCCAGGCACCTGGCCTCGGCCACCTACAATCCCGAACGGAACAGGATTTCTTCCAGATGGAAGCTGCCACAAGCTGGAAGACTAGCTTCCCTTGGAGGGCGAAAGGCCTCCTACAAACTGACATCAGGCACCTGGGCTGCTGACTTTACTTACCCCTGGAAACAGGCCATCCTTTGTGCCCAACTCTCTCTGCTGGGCACCAGGCCTCGGCCACCTACAATCCTGAACGGAACAGGATTTCTTCCAGATGCAAGCTCCTACAAACTGGAAGCATGTCATCCCTTGGAGGGCCAAAGGCCTCCTACAAACTGACATCAGGCACCTGGGCAGCTGACCTTACTTACCCCTGGAAACCAGCCATCATATGTGCCCAACTCCCTCTGCCGGGCACCTGGCCTCGGCCACCTACAATCCCGAACGGAAAAGGATTTCTTCCAGATGCAAGCTGCCACAAGCAGTAAACCTGGCTTCCCATGGAGGGCCAAAGGCCTCCTACAAACTGACATCAGGCACCTGGGCAGCTGACTTTACTTACCCCTGGAAACAGCCCATCCTTTGTGCCTAACTCCCTCTGCCGGGCACCTGGCCTCGGCCACCTACAATCCCGAACGGAACAGGATTTCTTCCAGATGCAAGCTGCCTTTAACAGGAAGACTAGCTTCCCTTGGAGGGCCAAAGGCCTCCTATAAACTGACATCAGACATTTGGGCAGCTGACTTAACTTACCCCTGGAAACAGCCCATCCTTTGTGCCCAACTCCCTCTGCCAAGCACCAGGCCTCGCCCACCTACAATCCCGAACGGAACAGGATTTCTTCCAGATGCAAGCTGCCACAAACTGGAAGACAAGCTTCCCTTGGAGGGCCAAAGGCCTCCTACAAACTGACATCAGGCACCTGGGCAGCTGACTTTACTTACCCTTGGAAACAGCTGTCTTGGTTTAGGAAGACAGGTATCTGCTAGGTAAAATTACAATCAGAGGCTCTTTGGCAAAGATTTGGGAAATAGGAATAGCAGTTCTTTGCTAGTATGTAATACAAAGCAAACAAACACAAAAAAAAACTCCCCCCCCACCAAACAACTACAGCATTAATGACAAACGACAACAGTACCAAGAACCTTGAGGGCTTTGTTTCACAAAACCCAGAGCAGTTTGGTTTCGGTGTCCCTGCAGGATCCTCAGAGCACCAAGCTGGAACAGTGGAAAAGTCCCGGGCTGGTAGCTGGGATGGCAGGGTGTCCCGGCAGGCAGGGGCAGGATGTCCCGGCAGCGCAGGGAGTGCAGGGTCACGCTGCAGCAAGAGGAGCAGCGCCGAAGCAGCTCGACGGCGAGGCAGAAAAACGGCGGCTGAGATCCTCGAGGAGCGGCCGACACGCGTCTCCCGAACGCCGGAAGCAGAAAAGCACGCAGCTGCCTCAAGCTGTGTCTTTTACCTGCGTTATCTCCCCCTTCCACCTTTTGTCCACCTCTTTGTTTCAGCCAAGCACTCTCAAGTATCCAACACCCGGTCCCCTTGGCAACCCGTGGGGAAAAAATTCCCCAGAGAAAGAAGGAACAAACCCAACCCCCAACATTATCCACCCCGAATTTTTTTCCCATACAAACATATTACATTGAGTTTTAACTAGTAAAACTACATATATATATATGCAAATATGGATGCAGCCACATTGTCATGGGTAGTTCACCCCAAAACAAGGTCCCCTTGAGGTATGCATCGGGTCTCTCCATCCTTTTGCATCACCCACCAGGTGCAACCTGGTCCCTGAGCGAAGACAACCCCACGGATGGGATTGTCTTTGCTGGAGGCAGGATTAATCCAAACAGTTTTTCCCAGCATACCTCTCATGTGTACCACTGGAACCTTATCTCCGTCTGTCTTTTGCAAGGGCTCAGATTGGGCAGGACCTGCTCGGTTGGTGGAACCTCGAGTGTTCACCAACCAGGTGGCCTTTGCTAAATTAGTATCCCAATTCTTAAAGGTTCCCCCACCCAGTGCTTTCAAGGTAGTCTTAAGCAGGCCATTGCACCGTTCAACTTTCCCGGCCGCTGGTGCATGATAAGGAATATGGTACACCCACTCAATGCCATGTTCTCTAGCCCAGGTGCTTATAAGACTATTCTTGAAATGAGTCCCATTGTCCGACTCGATTCTCTCAGGGGTGCCATGTCTCCACAGGACTTGTTTTTCCAGGCCCAGGATGGTGTTCCGGGCAGTAGCATGAGGCACAGGGTAGGTCTCCAACCATCCAGTGGTGGCTTCCACTATGGTTAGCACATAACGCTTGCCCTGGCGGGTTTGGGGAAGGGTGATGTAGTCAATCTGCCAGGCTTCCCCATATTTATATTTGGACCACCGCCCACCATACCATAAGGGCTTCACCCGCTTGGCTTGCTTGATTGCAGCACATGTCTCACAGTCATGGATAACCTGAGAAATACTGTCCATGGTTAAATCCACCCCTCGGTCTCGGGCCCACTTATAGGTGGCATCTCTGCCCTGATGACCCGAGGCATCATGGGCCCATCGGGCTAGGAACAACTCTCCCTTGTGTTGCCAATCTAAATCTATCTTTGACACTTCTATCTTGGCAGCCTGATCTACCTGCTTGTTGTTTTGGTGTTCCTCATTAGCCCGACTCTTGGGAACATGGGCATCTACATGGCGGACTTTCACAGGCAGCTTCTCTACACGAGTGGCAACGTCCTTCCATTCATCAGCAGCCCAGATTGGTTTTCCTCTACGCTGCCAGTTGGCCTTTTTCCACCTTTCCAGCCAGCCCCACAGAGCATTGGCTACCATCCACGAATCAGTGTAGAGGTAGAGCTTTGGCCACTTCTCTCTTTCAGCAATGTCAAGGGCTAATTGAACAGCTTTGAGTTCAGCAAGCTGACTTGATCCCCCGTCTCCTTCAGTGGCTTCTGCAACCTGTCGTGTGGGGCTCCATACGGCTGCTTTCCACTTACGGTTCATTCCCACGATGCGACAGGAACCATCAGTGAAAAGGGCGTAGTGTGTTTCTTCTGCTGGCAGTTGGTTGTATGGAGGAGCTTCTTCAGCTCGTGTCACTTGCTCCTCTTCGTCCGTGAAACCGAAGTTTTCTCCTTCCGGCCAGTTTGTAATTATCTCCAAAATCCCAGGGCGATTTGGGTTTCCAATACGGGCACGCTGTGTGATGAGGGCAGTCCATTTGCTCCATGTGGCATCGGTGGCATGGTGCGTGGAGGGAGCCTTTCCTTTAAACATCCACCCCAGCACTGGTAGTCGGGGTGCCAAGAGGAGTTGTGCTTCTGTGCCAATCACTTCTGAGGCGGCTTGAACTCCTTCATAGGCGGCCAAGATCTCCTTCTCTGTGGGAGTGTAGTTGGCTTCAGATCCTCTGTAACTTCGACTCCAGAATCCCAGTGGTCGGCCTCGGGTCTCCCCTGGCACCTTCTGCCAAAGGCTCCAGGACAAACCGTTGTTCCCGGCTGCAGAATAAAGCACATTCTTCACATCTGGTCCCGTCCTGACTGGGCCAAGGGCTACTGCATGAGCAATCTCCTGCTTGATCTGGGCAAAGGCTTGTTGCTGTTCAGGGCCCCAGTGGAAATTGTTCTTCTTGCGGGTAACCAGGTAGAGAGGGCTCACGATCTGACTGTACTCAGGAATGTGCATCCTCCAAAAACCTATGGCTCCTAGGAAAGCTTGTGTTTCCTTTTTGCTGGTCGGTGGAGACATTGCTGTGATCTTATCAATGACCTCAGTGGGGATCTGCCGCCGTCCATCTTGCCACTTTACTCCCAGGAACTGGATCTCTCTGGCAGGTCCCTTGACTTTGCTCTTCTTGATGGCAAACCCGGCTTTCAGCAAAATCTGGATGATCCTCTCTCCTTTCTCGAATACTTCAGCTGCAGTCTTTCCCCACACAATGATGTCATCGATGTACTGTAGATGTTCTGGAGCCTCACCCTTCTCCAGTGCAGCCTGGATCAGCCCATGGCAGATGGTGGGGCTGTGTTTCCACCCCTGGGGCAGCCGGTTCCAGGTGTACTGCACGCCCCTCCAGGTGAAAGCAAACTGAGGCCTGCATTCTGCAGCCAGAGGAATGGAGAAAAATGCATTGGCAATGTCAATAGTGGCATACCACCTCGCTGCCTTGGACTCCAGCTCGTACTGAAGTTCCAGCATGTCCGGCACAGCAGCGCTCAGCGGTGGAGTCACTTCATTCAATGCACGATAGTCCACAGTCAGTCTCCATTCTCCATCAGACTTGCGCACAGGCCAGATGGGGCTGTTGAAGGGTGAGTGGGTTTTGCTGACCACCCCTTGGCTCTCCAGCTCACGGATCATCTTGTGGATGGGGATCACGGCGTCCCGATTTGTCCGATACTGCCGACGGTGCACTGTCGAGGTGGCAACAGGTACTTGTTGTTCTTCTACCTTCAGGAGTCCCACTGCAGATGGGTTCTCTGATAGTCCCGGCAAGGTGTTCAACTGCTTAATGTTCTCTGTCTCCACAGCAGCTATTCCAAAAGCCCATCTGAGTCCTTTAGGGTCTTTATAATATCCATTCCTGAGGAAGTCTATGCCCAGAATACATGGAGCCTCTGGGCCGGTCACAATCGGAAGTTTCTGCCACTCCTTCCCGGTCAGGCTCACCTCGGCTTCAACCAGAGTCAGTTCCTGTGATCCCCCCGTCACCCCGGCAATGGAAATCGGTTCTGCCCCCACATGTCCTGATGGCATTAGAGTACACTGCGACCCAGTATCTACTAAAGCTTCATATTTTTGTGGCTCTGATGTGCCAGGCCATCGAATCCACACAGTCCAAAAAACCCGATTTTCCCGTGCCTCTTCCTGGCTAGAGGCAGGGCCCCTCTAGCACTGGTTATTATTCCCTTCTTGGACATACATGGTAGAGGTTCCTTCGAGGGAATCTGACACAGCATTCCCACCTCCGTAATACCTGGCAGCTTGCTCATGGGAGGCTGAGGCTACCTTCATTCTAGTGGAACTCCCTCTGTTAGCGTTTCTCTCCTTGAGCTCACGTACCCGTGCTGCCAGGACAGAAGTAGGTTTCCCATGCCACACTCCCATGTCCTCCCCATGGTCCCGCAGATAAAACCACAGGTCAGCTCGAGGGGTGTACCCTCTCTCTCTCGCTGGGGAATGTTGGGCTCTGATTCTGGGGCCTGTGACTCGCACCGGTGCTACATGGGAACTGTTCCTTCTCATCTCCTCTCTCACCTCCTTTATCTCCTCTTTGAGTTCCTTCACCACCGCAGAGACATGAGCCTGCATTGGGCCACTGATCATACTTTCATAATTTCTGAGCTTGTTGGCAACAGAACCCACTGTCTCTCGGTTATCCTCGGCATTAATTGTTGCGATGAATGTGGCGTATTGGGATGGTCCATGAGTTGCCAGATTCCACAACATGTGCCCTGTGCATTTAACCTTGTCGGGGTCATTATCATGCTGTCCGGTCCTCCCAAAAAGTACTTCCAATACTGCCACTTCTCTCAACTGTTGGATTCCTTCCTCAAGGGTCTTCCATCGCATTCTATTGTTGTGCTCTTGCATTCTGTCTCTGTGGACAAATCTCTCTCTCACACTCATTAGAAGTCGTTCCCAAAGGGAAAGGGGCCCTTGCTCTCTTACAAATACCTGATTTATACCTGAGTCCTGGGTCAAGGGTCCCAAATTCCTTGCTTCAGCACTATCCAGTTGCACACCTGTACCCATAAGGTCCCAGACTCGAAGTAGCCAGGCTGTATAAGCCTCACGTCCTCGTCGTGCAATATCTTTTTGCAGATTACGTAGACTTTCATATGTCAGGGACTCAGTGATGATCTCAACCTGTGGCTCTTCTGTGGGCTGTGAGGACCCTCCTTTCTTACCCTTAGTATCAGGATCTGACGATTTCACTTTACACTTCCTTGTTTCCACAGGGGCGACTGCTGCTGGCTGTGGCTGCCCTTGTGGTTCAGCTGGAACCTGGACAGTTGTAACATCTGTGGGTTCCACTGCTGCACCATCAGTCTCTGCCTTCTCGGGGCAGGGGGAGGGTTTTTCATGAGCTGGAGAAATGTACTCCCTCAGCATCTGGCCCATCTCATGTATCTCTTTTACCAGAGCCTCAACCCAATCCGGGTGGGTCCTTTCTGAGGCAGGCTGTGGGGCAGAGTCAGGCTCTGGGGTATCATCCCTATTCTGTGGGGTAGGTATCAGGGTGGTTATCCAGGTCAATCTTCCCTTATCTCTGAATGCTAAACAGAATACGCATATTAGCAGCACCAGCCATTGTATGATATCATTAGCATTCAGAGAGGATTTAAACCCTTCAAAAACTGGTGGGGCAGACCCAAAGAGATGGGTAAAGGGTTGGGAAAAAGAAACTTCCCCCGGTGTCATTTCCTCACAGTAGGTACCATTGTTAAAGTAACTCCAAAAACACACAGTTAGTGTACGATAGCCCTGAATCCATGTGCCTGCCTTCCAGAGGAAATTAAAAATCCATGAGTTCTTCACCTTATTAAGCCATAAAATAAACTGGATGACAGTCACAGTAGCCTTAGTTATAGGGCCCATGTTTAGATAAGGGCCTGCAAATGGAAGGAATACAGCCACAACCACATGCCACCCAAACCAGGCTAAGTTAGACCACATGATGCAGCCTAATGAGGTTTTTATATCCAACGCACACAAAAGAAAGTACTAGGTTAGTTAAGAACTGCTATTTCTCTTCCCTTTTCTTTTCTCAGTGCCCTCAAGCCCCACGTTGGGCGCCAAAATCTGTCTTGGTTTAGGAAGACAGGTATCTGCTAGGTAAAATTACAATCAGAGGCTCTTTGGCAAAGATTTGGGAAATAGGAATAGCAGTTCTTTACTAGTATGTAATACAAAGCAAACAAACACAAAAAAAAACTCCCCCCCCACCAAACAACTACAGCATTAATGACAAACGACAACAGTACCAAGAACCTTGAGGGCTTTGTTTCACAAAACCCAGAGCAGTTTGGTTTCGGTGTCCCTGCAGGATCCTCAGAGCACCAAGCTGGAACAGTGGAAAAGTCCCGGGCTGGTAGCTGGGATGGCAGGGTGTCCCGGCAGGCAGGGGCAGGATGTCCCGGCAGCGCAGGGAGTGCAGGGTCACGCTGCAGCAAGAGGAGCAGCGCCGAAGCAGCTCGACGGCGAGGCAGAAAAACGGCGGCTGAGATCCTCGAGGAGCGGCCGACACGCGTCTCCCGAACGCCGGAAGCAGAAAAGCACGCAGCTGCCTCAAGCTGTGTCTTTTACCTGCGTTATCTCCCCCTTCCACCTTTTGTCCACCTCTTTGTTTCAGCCAAGCACTCTCAAGTATCCAACACCCGGTCCCCTTGGCAACCCGTGGGGAAAAAATTCCCCAGAGAAAGAAGGAACAAACCCAACCCCCAACAACAGCCCATCCTTTGTGCCCAACTCCCTCTGCCGGGCACCAGGCCTCGCCCACCTACAATCCCGAACGGAACAGGATTTCTTCCAGATGCAAGCTGCCACAAACTGGAAGACAAGCTTCCCTTGGAGGGCCAAAGGCCTCCTACAAACTGACATCAGGCACCTGGGCAGCTGACTTTACTTACCCCTGGAAACAGCCCATCCTTTGTGCCCAACTCCCTCTGCCGGGCACCAGGCCTCGGCCACCTACAATCCTGAACGGAACAGGATTTCTTCCAGATGCAAGCTGCCACAAGCAGGAAGCCTGGCTTCCCATGGAGGGCCAAAGGCCTCCTACAAACTGACATCAGGCACCTGGGCAGCTGACTTTACTTACCCCTGGAAACAGGCCATCCTTTGTGCCTAACTCCCTCAGCTGGGCACCCAGCTCCGGCCACCTACAATCCCGAACGAAACAGCATTTCTTCCAGATGCATGCTGCCACAAGCTGGAAGACTAGCTTCCTCTAGAGGGCCAAAGGCCTCCTACAAACTGACATCAGGCACCTGGGCAGCTGACTTTACTTATCCCTGGAAAAAGGACATCCTTTGTGCCCAACTCCCTCTGCCGGGCACCTGGCCTCGGCCACCTACAATCCCGAACGGAACCGGAGTTCTTCCAGATGCAAGCTGCCACAAGCTGGAAACGCGGCTTCACTTGGAGGGCCAAAGGCCTCCTACAAACTGACATCAGGCACCTGGGCAGCTGACTTTACTTACCCCTGGAAACAGGCCATCCTTTGTGCCCAACTCCCTCTGCCGGGCACCTGGCCTCGGCCACCTACAATCCCGAACGGAACAGGATTTCTTCCAGATGCAAGCTGCCACAAGCTGGAAGACTGGTTTCCCATGGAGGACCAAAGGCCTCCTACAAACTGGCATCAGGCACCTGGGCAGCTGACTTTACTTACCCCTGGAAACAGCCCATCCTTTGTGCCCAACTCCCTCTGCCGGGCACCAGGTCTCGCCCACCTACAATCCCGAACGGAACAGGATTGCTTCCAGATGCAAGCTGCCACAAACTGGAAGAGAAGCTTCCCTTGGAGGGCCAAAGGCCTCCTACAAACTGACATCAGGCACCTGGGCAGCTGACTTTACTTACCCCTGGAAACAGGCCATCCTTTGTGCCCAACTCCCTCTGCCGGGCACCAGGCCTCGGCCACCTGCAATCCCGAACAGATCAGTATTACTTCCCGATGCAAGCTGCCACAAGCTGGAAGCCGGGCTTTCCATGGAGGACCAATAGCCACCTGCAAACTGACATCAGGCACCTGGGCAGCTGACTTTACTTACCCCTGGAAACAGCCCATCCTTTGTGTCCAACTCCCTCATCCGGGCACCCAGCTCGGGCCCCCTACAATCCCGAACGGAACACGATTTCCTCCTGATGCAAGCTGCCACAAGCAGGAAGCGTGGCTTCCCATGGAGGGCCAAAGGCCTCCTAAAAACTGACATCAGGCAGCTGGGCAGATGACTTTACTTACCCCTGGAAACAAGACATCCTTTGTGCCCAACTCCCTCTGCCGGGCAGATGGCCTCGGCCACCTACAATCCCGAACGGAACCGGAGTTCTTCCAGATGCAAGCTGCCACAAGCTGGAAACGTGGCTTCACTTGGGGGGCCAAAGGCCTCCTACAAACTGACATCAGGCACCTGGGCATCTGACTTTACTTACCCCTGGAAACAGCCCATCCTTTGTGCCCAACTCCCTCTGCCGGGCACCTGGCCTCGGCCACCTACAATCCCGAACGGAACAGGATTTCTTCCAGATGGAAGCTGCCACAAGCTGGAAGACTAGCTTCCCTTGGAGGGCGAAAGGCCTCCTACAAACTGACATCAGGCACCTGGGCTGCTGACTTTACTTACCCCTGGAAACAGGCCATCCTTTGTGCCCAACTCCCTCTGCCGGGCACCAGGCCTCGGCCACCTACAATCCTGAACGGAACAGGATTTCTTCCAGATGCAAGCTGCCACAAACTGGAAGCATGTCATCCCTTGGAGGGCCAAAGGCCTCCTACAAACTGACATCAGGCACCTGGGCAGCTGACCTTACTTACCCCTGGAAACCAGCCATCATATGTGCCCAACTCCCTCTGCCGGGCACCTGGCCTCGGCCACCTACAATCCCGAACGGAACAGGATTTCTTCCAGATGCAAGCTGCCTTTAACAGGAAGACTAGCTTCCCTTGGAGGGCCAAAGGCCTCCTATAAACTGACATCAGACATTTGGGCAGCTGACTTAACTTACCCCTGGAAACAGCCCATCCTTTGTGCCCAACTCCCTCTGCCAAGCACCAGGCCTCGCCCACCTACAATCCCGAACGGAACAGGATTTCTTCCAGATGCAAGCTGCCACAAACTGGAAGACAAGCTTCCCTTGGAGGGCCAAAGGCCTCCTACAAACTGACATCAGGCACCTGGGCAGCTGACTTTACTTACCCCTGGAAACAGGCCATCCTTTGTGCCCAACTCCCTCTGCCGGGCACCAGGCCTCGCCCACCTACAATCCCGAACGGAACAGGATTTCTTCCAGATGCAAGCTGCCACAAACTGGAAGACAAGCTTCCCTTGGAGGGCCAAAGGCCTCCTACAAACTGACATCAGGCACCTGGGCAGCTGACTTTACTTACCCCTGGAAACAGCCCATCCTTTGTGCCCAACTCCCTCTGCCGGGCACCAGGCCTCGGCCACCTACAATCCTGAACGGAACAGGATTTCTTCCAGATGCAAGCTGCCACAAGCAGGAAGCCTGGCTTCCCATGGAGGGCCAAAGGCCTCCTACAAACTGACATCAGGCACCTGGGCAGCTGACTTTACTTACCCCTGGAAACAGGCCATCCTTTGTGCCTAACTCCCTCAGCTGGGCACCCAGCTCCGGCCACCTACAATCCCGAACGAAACAGGATTTCTTCCCGATGCAAACTGCCTTGAACAGGAAGACAAGCTTCCCATGGAGGGCCAAAGGCCTCCTAAAAACTGACATCAGGCACCTAGGCAGCTGACTTTACTTACCCCTGGAAACAGGACATCCTTTGTGCCCAACTCCCTCTGCCGGGCCCACAGCTTTGGCCACCTACAATCCCGAACGGAACAGGAGTTCTTCCAGCTGCAAGCTGCCACAAGCTGGAAATGTGGCTTCACTTGGAGGGCCAAAGGCCTCCTACAAACTGACATCAGGCACCTGGGCAGCTGACTTTACTTTCCTAAAGAAACAGGCCATCATTTGTGCCCAACTCCCTCTGACGGGCACCTGGCCTCGGCCACCTACAATCCCGAACGGAACAGTATTTCTTCCAGATGCAAGCTGCCACAAACTGGAAGCCTGTCTTCCCTTGGAGGGCCAAATGCCTCCTACAAACTGACATCAGGCACCTGGGCAGCTGACTTTACTTACCCCTGGAAACAGGCCATCCTTTGTGCCCAACTCCCTCTGCTGGGCACCAGGCCTCTGCCACCTACAATCCCGAACGTAACAGGATTTCTCCCAGATGCAAGCTGCCACAAGCAGGAAACCTGGCTTCTCTTGGTGGGTCAAAGGCCACCTACAAACTGACATCAGGCACCTGGGCAGCTGACTTTACTTACCCCTGGAAACAGGCCATCCTTTGTGCCCAACTCCCTCTGCCGGGCACCAGGCCTCGGCCACCTGCAATCCCGAACAGATCAGTATTACTTCCCGATGCAAGCTGCCACAAGCTGGAAGCCTGGCTTTCCATGGAGGACCAATAGCCACCTGCAAACTGACATCAGGCATCTGGGCAGCTGACTTTGCTTACCCCTGGAAACAGCCCATCCTTTGTGTCCAACTCCCTCATCCGGGCACCCAGCTCCGGCCCCCTACAATCCCGAACGGAACACGATTTCCTCCTGATGCAAGCTGCCACAAGCAGGAAGCCTGGCTTCCCATGGAGGGCCAAAGGCCTCCTAAAAACTGACATCAGGCACCTGGGCTGCTGACTTTACTTACCCCTGGAAACAGGCCATCCTTTGTGCCCAACTCCCTCTGCCGGGCACCAGGCCTCGGCCACGTACAATCCTGAACGGAACAGGATTTCTTCCAGATGCATGCTGCCACAAACTGGAAGCATGTCATCCCTTGGAGGGCCAAAGGCCTCCTAAAACTGACATCAGGCACCTGGGCAGCTGACTTTACTTACCCCTGGAAACAGCCCATCCTTTGTGCCCAACTCCCTCTGCCGGGCAGATGGCCTCGGCCACCTACAATCCTGAACGGAACAGGATTTCTTCCAGATGCAAGCTGCCACAAGCAGGAAGCCTGGCTTCCCATGGAGGGCCAAAAACCTCCTACAAACTGACATCAGGCACCTGGGCAGCTGACTTTACTTACCCCTGGAAACAGGCCATCCTTTGTGCCCAACTCCCTCTGCCGGGCACCTGGCCTCGGCCACCTACAATCCCGAACGGAACAGGATTTCTTCCAGATGGAAGCTGCCACAAGCTGGAAGACTAGCTTCCCTTGGAGGGCGAAAGGCCTCCTACAAACTGACATCAGGCACCTGGGCAGCTGACTTTACTTACCCCTGGAAACAGGCCATCCTTTGTGCCCAACTCCCTCTGCCGGGCACCAGGCCTCGGCCACCTACAATCCTGAACGGAACAGGATTTCTTCCAGATGCAAGCTGCCACAAACTGGAAGCATGTCATCCCTTGGAGGGCCAAAGGCCTCCTACAAACTGACATCAGGCACCTGGGCAGCTGACCTTACTTACCCCTGGAAACCAGCCATCATATGTGCCCAACTCCCTCTGCCGGGCACCTGGCCTCGGCCACCTACAATCCCGAACGGAACAGGATTTCTTCCAGATGCAAGCTGCCTTTAACAGGACGACTAGCTTCCCTTGGAGGGCCAAAGGCCTCCTATAAACTGCCATCAGGCACCTGGGCAGCTGACTTAACTTACCCCTGGAAACAGCCCATCCTTTGTGCCCAACTCCCTCTGCCAAGCACCAGGCCTCGCCCACCTACAATCCCGAACGGAACAGGATTTCTTCCAGATGCAAGCTGCCACAAACTGGAAGACAAGCTTCCCTTGGAGGGCCAAAGGCCTCCTACAAACTGACATCAGGCACCTGGGCAGCTGACTTTACTTACCCCTGGAAACAGGCCATCCTTTGTGCCCAACTCCCTCTGCCGGGCACCAGGCCTCGGCCACCTACAATCCTGAACGGAACAGGATTTCTTCCAGATGCAAGCTGCCACAAACTGGAAGACAAGCTTCCCTTGGAGGGCCAAAGGCCTCCTACAAACTGACATCAGGCACCTGGGCAGCTGACTTTACTTACCCCTGGAAACAGCCCATCCTTTGTGCCCAACTCCCTCTGCCGGGCACCAGGCCTCGGCCACCTACAATCCTGAACGGAACAGGATTTCTTCCAGATGCAAGCTGCCACAAGCAGGAAGCCTGGCTTCCCATGGAGGGCCAAAGGCCTCCTACAAACTGACATCAGGCACCTGGGCAGCTGACTTTACTTACCCCTGGAAACAGGCCATCCTTTGTGCCTAACTCCCTCAGCTGGGCACCCAGCTCCGGCCACCTACAATCCCGAACGAAACAGGATTTCTTCCCGATGCAAACTGCCTTGAACAGGAAGACAAGCTTCCCATGGAGGGCCAAAGGCCTCCTAAAAACTGACATCAGGCACCTGGGCAGCTGACTTTACTTACCCCTGGAAACAGGACATCCTTTGTGCCCAACTCCCTCTGCCGGGCCCACAGCTTTGGCCACCTACAATCCCGAACGGAACAGGAGTTCTTCCAGATGCAAGCTGCCACAAGCTGGAAATGTGGCTTCACTTGGAGGGCCAAAGGCCTCCTACAAACTGACATCAGGCACCTGGGCAGCTGACTTTACTTTCCTAAAGAAACAGGCCATCATTTGTGCCCAACTCCCTCTGCCGGGCACCTGGCCTCGGCCACCTACAATCCCGAACGGAACAGGATTTCTTCCAGATGCAAGCTGCCACAAACTGGAAGCCTGTCTTCCCTTGGAGGGCCAAATGCCTCCTACAAACTGACATCAGGCACCTGGGCAGCTGACTTTACTTACCCCTGGAAACAGGCCATCCTTTGTGCCCAACTCCCTCTGCTGGGCACCAGGCCTCGGCCACCTACAATCCTGAACGGAACAGGATTTCTCCCAGATGCAAGCTGCCACAAGCAGGAAACCTGGCTTCTCTTGGTGGGTCAAAGGCCACCTACAAACTGACATCAGGCACCTGGGCAGCTGACTTTACTTACCTCTGGAAACAGGCCATCCTTTGTGCCCAACTCCCTCTGCCGGGCACCAGGCCTCGGCCACCTGCAATCCCGAACAGATCAGTATTACTTCCCGATGCAAGCTGCCACAAGCTGGAAGCCTGGCTTTCCATGGAGGACCAATAGCCACCTGCAAACTGACATCAGGCACCTGGGCAGCTGACTTTACTTACCCCTGGAAACAGCCCATCCTTTGTGTCCAACTCCCTCATCCAGGCACCCAGCTCCGGCCCCCTACAATCCCGAACGGAACACGATTTCCTCCTGATGCAAGCTGCCACAAGCAGGAAGCCTGGCTTCCCATGGAGGGCCAAAGGCCTCCTAAAAACTGACATCAGGCACCTGGGCAGATGACTTTACTTACCCCTGGAAAAAAGACATCCTTTGTGCCCAACTCCCTCTGCCGGGCAGATGGCCTCGGCCACCTACAATCCCGAACGGAACCGGAGTTCTTCCAGATGCAAGCTGCCACAAGCTGGAAACGTGGCTTCACTTGGGGGGCCAAAGGCCTCCTACAAACTGACATCAGGCACCTGGGCATCTGACTTTACTTACCCCTGGAAACAGCCCATCCTTTGTGCCCAACTCCCTCTGCCGGGCACCTGGCCTCGGCCACCTACAATCCCGAACGGAACAGGATTTCTTCCAGATGGAAGCTGCCACAAGCTGGAAGACTAGCTTCCCTTGGAGGGCCAAAGGCCTCCTACAAACTGACATCAGGCACCTGGGCTGCTGACTTTACTTACCCCTGGAAACAGGCCATCCTTTGTGCCCAACTCCCTCTGCCGGGCACCAGGCCTCGGCCACCTACAATCCTGAACGGAACAGGATTTCTTCCAGATGCATGCTGCCACAAACTGGAAGCATGTCATCCCTTGGAGGGCCAAAGGCCTCCTACAAACTGACATCAGGCACCTGGGCAGCTGACTTTACTTACCCCTGGAAACAGCCCATCCTTTGTGCCCAACTCCCTCTGCCGGGCACCAGGCCTCGGCCACCTACAATCCTGAACGGAACAGGATTTCTTCCAGATGCAAGCTGCCACAAGCAGGAAGCCTGGCTTCCCATGGAGGGCCAAAGGCCTCCTACAAACTGACATCAGGCACCTGGGCAGCTGACTTTACTTACCCCTGGAAACAGGCCATCCTTTGTGCCTAACTCCCTCAGCTGGGCACCCAGCTCCGGCCACCTACAATCCCGAACGAAACAGGATTTCTTCCCGATGCAAACTGCCTTGAACAGGAAGACAAGCTTCCCATGGAGGGCCAAAGGCCTCCTAAAAACTGACATCAGGCACCTGGGCAGCTGACTTTACTTACCCCTGGAAACAGGACATCCTTTGTGCCCAACTCCCTCTGCCGGGCCCACAGCTTTGGCCACCTACAATCCCGAACGGAACAGGAGTTCTTCCAGATGCAAGCTGCCACAAGCTGGAAATGTGGCTGCACTTGGAGGGCCAAAGGCCTCCTACAAACTGACATCAGGCACCTGGGCAGCTGACTTTACTTTCCTAAAGAAACAGGCCATCATTTGTGCCCAACTCCCTCTGCCGGGCACCAGGCCTCGGCCACCTACAATCCCGAACGGAACAGGATTTCTTCCAGATGCAAGCTGCCACAAACTGGAAGCCTGTCTTCCCTTGGAGGGCCAAATGCCTCCTACAAACTGACATCAGGCACCTGGGCAGCTGACTTTACTTACCCCTGGAAACAGGCCATCCTTTGTGCCCAACTCCCTCTGCTGGGCACCAGGCCTCGGCCACCTACAATCCCGAACGTAACAGGATTTCTTCCAGATGCAAGCTGCCACAAGCAGGAAACCTGGCTTCTCTTGGTGGGTCAAAGGCCACCTACAAACTGACATCAGGCACCTGGGCAGCTGACTTTACTTACCCCTGGAAACAGGCCATCCTTTGTGCCCAACTCCCTCTGCCGGGCACCAGGCCACGGCCACCTGCAATCCCGAACAGATCATTATTACATCCCGATGCAAGCTGCCACAAGCTGGAAGCCTGGCTTTCCATTGAGGACCAATAGCCACCTGCAAACTGACATCAGGCACCTGGGCAGCTGACTTTACTTACCCCTGGAAAAAGCCCATCCTTTGTGTCCAACTCCCTCTGCCGGGCACCCAGCTCCGGCCCCCTACAATCCCGAACGGAACACGATTTCCTCCTGATGCAAGCTGCCACAAGCAGGAAGCCTGGCTTCCCATGGAGGGCCAAAGGCCTCCTAAAAACTGACATCAGGCACCTGGGCAGCTGACTTTACTTACCCCTGGAAACAGGACATCCTTTGTGCCCAACTCCCTCTGCCGGGCCCACAGCTTTGGCCACCTACAATCCCGAACGGAACAGGAGTTCTTCCAGATGCAAGCTGCCACAAGCTGGAAATGTGGCTTCACTTGGAGGGCCAAAGGCCTCCTACAAACTGACATCAGGCACCTGGGCAGCTGACTTTACTTACCCCTGGAAACAGGCCATCCTTTGTGCCCAACTCCCTCTGCTGGGCACCAGGCCTCGGCCACCTACAATCCCGAACGTAACAGGATTTCTTCCAGATGCAAGCTGCCACAAGCAGGAAACCTGGCTTCTCTTGGTGGGTCAAAGGCCACCTACAAACTGACATCAGGCACCTGGGCAGCTGACTTTACTTACCCCTGGAAACAGGCCATCCTTTGTGCCCAACTCCCTCTGCCGGGCACCAGGCCTCGGCCACCTGCAATCCAGAACAGATCAGTATTACTTCCCGATGCAAGCTGCCACAAGCTGGAAGCCTGGCTTTTCATGGAGGACCAATAGCCACCTGCAAACTGACATCAGGCACCTGGGAAGCTGACTTTACTTACCCCTGGAAACAGCCCATCCTTTGTGTCCAACTCCCGCATCCGGGCACCCAGCTCCGGCCCCCTACAATCCCGAACGGAACACGATTTCCTCCTGATGCAAGCTGCCACAAGCAGGAAGCCTGGCTTCCCATGGAGGGCCAAAGGCCTCCTAAAAACTGACATCAGGCACCTGGGCAGATGACTTTACTTACCCCTGGAAACAAGACATCCTTTGTGCCCAACTCCCTCTGCCGGGCACCAGGCCTCGGCCACCTACAATCCTGAACGGAACAGGATTTCTTCCAGATGCATGCTGCCACAAACTGGAAGCATGTCATCCCTTGGAGGGCCAAAGGCCTCCTACAAACTGACATCAGGCACCTGGGCAGCTGACTTTACTTACCCCTGGAAACAGCCCATCCTTTGTGCCCAACTCCCTCTGCCGGGCACCAGGCCTCGGCCACCTACAATCCTGAACGGAACAGGATTTCTTCCAGATGCAAGCTGCCACAAGCAGGAAGCCTGGCTTCCCATGGAGGGCCAAAGGCCTCCTACAAACTGACATCAGGCACCTGGGCAGCTGACTTTACTTACCCCTGGAAACAGGCCATCCTTTGTGCCTAACTCCCTCAGCTGGGCACCCAGCTCCGGCCACCTACAATCCCGAACGAAACAGGATTTCTTCCCGATGCAAACTGCCTTGAACAGGAAGACAAGCTTCCCATGGAGGGCCAAAGGCCTCCTACAAACTGACATCAGGCACCTGGGCAGCTGACTTTACTTACCCCTGGAAACAGGACATCCTTTGTGCCCAACTCCCTCTGCCGGGCCCACAGCTTTGGCCACCTACAATCCCGAACGGAACAGGAGTTCTTCCAGATGCAAGCTGCCACAAGCTGGAAATGTGGCTGCACTTGGAGGGCCAAAGGCCTCCTACAAACTGACATCAGGCACCTGGGCAGCTGACTTTACTTTCCTAAAGAAACAGGCCATCATTTGTGCCCAACTCCCTCTGCCGGGCACCAGGCCTCGGCCACCTACAATCCCGAACGGAACAGGATTTCTTCCAGATGCAAGCTGCCACAAACTGGAAGCCTGTCTTCCCTTGGAGGGCCAAATGCCTCCTACAAACTGACATCAGGCACCTGGGCAGCTGACTTTACTTACCCCTGGAAACAGGCCATCCTTTGTGCCCAACTCCCTCTGCTGGGCACCAGGCCTCGGCCACCTACAATCCCGAACGTAACAGGATTTCTTCCAGATGCAAGCTGCCACAAGCAGGAAACCTGGCTTCTCTTGGTGGGTCAAAGGCCACCTACAAACTGACATCAGGCACCTGGGCAGCTGACTTTACTTACCCCTGGAAACAGGCCATCCTTTGTGCCCAACTCCCTCTGCCGGGCACCAGGCCACGGCCACCTGCAATCCCGAACAGATCATTATTACATCCCGATGCAAGCTGCCACAAGCTGGAAGCCTGGCTTTCCATGGAGGACCAATAGCCACCTGCAAACTGACATCAGGCACCTGGGCAGCTGACTTTACTTACCCCTGGAAAAAGCCCATCCTTTGTGTCCAACTCCCTCTGCCGGGCACCCAGCTCCGGCCCCCTACAATCCCGAACGGAACACGATTTCCTCCTGATGCAAGCTGCCACAAGCAGGAAACCTGGCTTCTCTTGGTGGGTCAAAGGCCACCTACAAACTGACATCAGGCACCTGGGCAGCTGACTTTACTTACCCCTGGAAACAGGCCATCCTTTGTGCCCAACTCCCTCTGCTGGGCACCAGGCCTCGGCCACCTACAATCCCGAACGTAACAGGATTTCTTCCAGATGCAAGCTGCCACAAGCAGGAAACCTGGCTTCTCTTGGTGGGTCAAAGGCCACCTACAAACTGACATCAGGCACCTGGGCAGCTGACTTTACTTACCCCTGGAAACAGGCCATCCTTTGTGCCCAACTCCCTCTGCCGGGCACCAGGCCACGGCCACCTGCAATCCCGAACAGATCATTATTACATCCCGATGCAAGCTGCCACAAGCTGGAAGCCTGGCTTTCCATGGAGGACCAATAGCCACCTGCAAACTGACATCAGGCACCTGGGCAGCTGACTTTACTTACCCCTGGAAAAAGCCCATCCTTTGTGTCCAACTCCCTCTGCCGGGCACCCAGCTCCGGCCCCCTACAATCCCGAACGGAACACGATTTCCTCCTGATGCAAGCTGCCACAAGCAGGAAGCCTGGCTTCCCATGGAGGGCCAAAGGCCTCCTAAAAACTGACATCAGGCACCTGGGCAGCTGACTTTACTTACCCCTGGAAACAGGACATCCTTTGTGCCCAACTCCCTCTGCCGGGCCCACAGCTTTGGCCACCTACAATCCCGAACGGAACAGGAGTTCTTCCAGATGCAAGCTGCCACAAGCTGGAAATGTGGCTTCACTTGGAGGGCCAAAGGCCTCCTACAAACTGACATCAGGCACCTGGGCAGCTGACTTTACTTACCCCTGGAAACAGGCCATCCTTTGTGCCCAACTCCCTCTGCTGGGCACCAGGCCTCGGCCACCTACAATCCCGAACGTAACAGGATTTCTTCCAGATGCAAGCTGCCACAAGCAGGAAACCTGGCTTCTCTTGGTGGGTCAAAGGCCACCTACAAACTGACATCAGGCACCTGGGCAGCTGACTTTACTTACCCCTGGAAACAGGCCATCCTTTGTGCCCAACTCCCTCTGCCGGGCACCAGGCCTCGGCCACCTGCAATCCCGAACAGATCAGTATTACTTCCCGATGCAAGCTGCCACAAGCTGGAAGCCTGGCTTTCCATGGAGGACCAATAGCCACCTGCAAACTGACATCAGGCACCTGGGAAGCTGACTTTACTTACCCCTGGAAACAGCCCATCCTTTGTGTCCAACTCCCGCATCCGGGCACCCAGCTCTGGCCCCCTACAATCCCGAACGGAACACGATTTCCTCCTGATGCAAGCTGCCACAAGCAGGAAGCCTGGCTTCCCATGGAGGGCCAAAGGCCTCCTAAAAACTGACATCAGGCACCTGGGCAGATGACTTTACTTACCCCTGGAAACAAGACATCCTTTGTGCCCAACTCCCTCTGCCGGGCAGATGGCCTCGGCCACCTACAATCCCGAACGGAACCGGAGTTCTTCCAGATGCAAGCTGCCACAAGCTGGAAACGTGGCTTCACTTGGGGGGCCAAAGGCCTCCTACAAACTGACATCAGGCACCTGGGCATCTGACTTTACTTACCCCTGGAAACAGCCCATCCTTTGTGCCCAACTCCCTCTGCCGGGCACCTGGCCTCGGCCACCTACAATCCCGAACGGAACAGGATTTCTTCCAGATGCAAGCTGCCACAAGCTGGAAGACGAGCTTCCCTTGGAGGGCGAAAGGCCTCCTACAAACTGACATCAGGCACCTGGGCTGCTGACTTTACTTACCCCTGGAAACAGGCCATCCTTTGTGCCCAACTCCCTCTGCCGGGCACCAGGCCTCGGCCACCTACAATCCTGAACGGAACAGGATTTCTTCCAGATGCATGCTGCCACAAACTGGAAGCATGTCATCCCTTGGAGGGCCAAAGGCCTCCTACAAACTGACATCAGGCACCTGGGCAGCTGACCTTACTTACCCCTGGAAACCAGCCATCATATGTGCCCAACTCCCTCTGCCGGGCACCTGGCCTCGGCCACCTACAATCCCGAACGGAACAGGATTTCTTCCAGATGCAAGCTGCCTTTAACAGGAAGACTAGCTTCCCTTGGAGGGCCAAAGGCCTCCTATAAACTGACATCAGACATTTGGGCAGCTGACTTAACTTACCCCTGGAAACAGGCCATCCTTTGTGCCCAACTCCCTCTGCCAAGCACCAGGCCTCGCCCACCTACAATCCCGAACGGAACAGGATTTCTTCCAGATGCAAGCTGCCACAAACTGGAATACAAGCTTCCCTTGGAGGGCCAAAGGCCTCCTACAAACTGACATCAGGCACCTGGGCAGCTGACTTTACTTACCCCTGGAAACAGGCCATCCTTTGTGCCCAACTCCCTCTGCCGGGCACCAGGCCTCGCCCACCTACAATCCCGAACGGAACAGGATTTCTTCCAGATGCAAGCTGCCACAAACTGGAAGACAAGCTTCCCTTGGAGGGCCAAAGGCCTCCTACAAACTGACATCAGGCACCTGGGCAGCTGACTTTACTTACCCCTGGAAACAGCCCATCCTTTGTGCCCAACTCCCTCTGCCGGGCACCAGGCCTCGGCCACCTACAATCCTGAACGGAACAGGATTTCTTCCAGATGCAAGCTGCCACAAGCAGGAAGCCTGGCTTCCCATGGAGGGCCAAAGGCCTCCTACAAACTGACATCAGGCACCTGGGCAGCTGACTTTACTTACCCCTGGAAACAGGACATCCTTTGTGCCCAACTCCCTCTGCCGGGCCCACAGCTTTGGCCACCTACAATGCCGAACGGAACAGGAGTTCTTCCAGATGCAAGCTGCCACAAGCTGGAAATGTGGCTTCACTTGGAGGGCCAAAGGCCTCCTACAAACTGACATCAGGCACCTGGGCAGCTGACTTTACTTTCCTAAAGAAACAGGCCATCATTTGTGCCCAACTCCCTCTGCCGGGCACCTGGCCTCGGCCACCTACAATCCCGAACGGAACCGGAGTTCTTCCAGATGCAAGCTGCCACAAGCTGAAACGTGGCTTCTCTTGGAGGGCCATTGGCCTCCTACAAACTGACATCAGGCACCTGGGCAGCTGACTTTACTTACTCCTGGAAACAGCCCATCCTTTGTGCCCAACTCCCTCTGCCGGGCACCAGGCCTCGGCCACCTACAATCCTGAACGGAACAGGATTTCTTCCAGATGCAAGCTGCCACAAGCAGGAAGCCTGGCTTCCCATGGAGGGCCAAAGGCCTCCTACAAACTGACATCAGGCACGTGGGCAGCTGACTTTACTTACCCCTCTAAACAGGACATCCTTTGTGCCCAACTCCCTCTGCCGGGCACCTGGCCTCGGCCACCTACAATTCCGAACGGAGCAGCATTTCTTCCAGATGCAAGCTGCCACAAGCTGGAAGACTAGCTTCCCTTGGAGGGCCAAAGGCCTCCTACAAACTGACATCAGGCACCTGGGCAGCTGACTTTACTTACCCCTGGAAACAGCCCATCCTTTGTGCCTAACTCCCTCAGCCGGGCACCCAGCTCCGGCCACCTACAATCCCGAACGGAACAGGATTTCTTCCCGATGCAAACTGCCTTGAACAGGAAGACAAGCTTCCCTTGGAGGGTCAAAGGCCTCCTACAAACTGACATCAGGCACCTGGGCAGCTGACTTTACTTACCCCTGGAAACAGGTTATCATTTGTGCCCAACTCCCTCAGCCGGGCCCACAGCTTTGGCCACCTACAATCCTGAACGGAACAGGAGTTCTTCCAGATGCAAGCTGCCACAAGCTGGAAATGTGGCTTCACTTGGAGGGCCAAAGGCCTCCTACAAACTGACATCAGGCACCGGGTCAGCTGACTTTACTTTCCTAAAGAAACAGGCCATCATTTGTGCCCAACTCCCTCTGCCGGGCACCTGGCCTCGGCCACCTACAATCCCGAATGGAACAGGATTTCTTCCAGATGCAAGCTGCCACAAACTGGAAGACAGGCTTCCCTTGGAGGGCCAAAGGCCTCCTACAAACTGACATCAGGCACCTGGGCAGCTGACTTTACTTACCCCTGGAAACAGCCCATCCTTTGTGCCCAACTCCCTCTGCCGGGCACCAGGCCTCGGCCACCTACAATCCTGAACGGAACAGGATTTCTTCCAGATGCAAGCTGCCACAAACTGGAAGCCTGTCATCCCTTGGAGGGCCAAAGGGCTCCTACAAACTGACATCAGGAACCTGGGCAGCTGACCTTACTTACCACTGGAAACCAGCCATCATATGTGCCCAACTCCCTCTGCCGGGCACCTGGCCTCGGCCACCTACAATCCCGAACGGAACAGGATTTCTTCCAGATGCAAGCTGCCACAAGCAGTAAACCTGGCTTCCCATGGAGGGCCAAAGGCCTCCTACTAACTGACATCAGGCACCTGGGCAGCTGACTTTACTTACCCCTGGAAACAGCCCATCCTTTGTGCCCAACTCCCTCTGCCGGGCACCTGGCCTCGGCCACCTACAATCCCGAACGGAACAGGATTTCTTCCAGATGCAAGCTGCCTTTAACAGGAAGACTAGCTTCCCTTGGAGGGCCAAAGGCCTCCTACAAACTGACATCAGGCACCTGGGCAGCTGACTTTACTTACCCCTGGAAACAGGCCATCCTTTGTGCCCAACTCCCTCTGCCAAGCACCAGGCCTCACCCACCTACAATCCCGAACGGAACATGATTTCTTCCAGATGCAAGCTGCCACAAACTGGAAGACAAGCTTCCCTTGGAGGGCCAAAGGCCTCCTACAAACTGACATCAGGCACCTTGGCAGCTGACTTTACTTACTTCTGGAAACAGCCCATCCGTTGTGCCAAACTCCCTCTGCCGGGCACCAGGCCTCGGCCACCTACAATCCTGAACGGAACAGGATTTCTTCCAGATGCAAGCTGCCACAAGCAGGAAGCCTGGCTTCCCTTGGAGGGCCAAAGGCCTCCTACAAACTGACATCAGGCACGTGGGCAGCTGACTTTACTTACCCCTCTAAACAGGACATCCTTTGTGCCCAACTCCCTCTGCCGGGCACCTGGCCTCGGCCACCTACAATTCCGAACGGAGCAGCATTTCTTCCAGATGCAAGCTGCCACAAGCTTGAACACTAGCTTCCCTTGGAGGGCCAAAGGCCTCCTACAAACTGACATCAGGCACGTGGGCAGCTGACTTTACTTACCCCTGGAAACAGCCCATCCTTTGTGCCTAACTCCCTCAGCTGGGCACCCAGCTCCGGCCACCTACAATACCGAACGGAACAGGATTTCTTCCCGATGCAAACTGCCTTGAACAGGAAGACAAGCTTTCCTTGGAGGGCCAAAGGCCTCCTACAAACTGACATCAGGCACGTGGGCAGCTGACTTTACTTACCCCTCTAAACAGGACATCTTTTTGCCCAACTCCCTCTGCCGGGCACCTGGCCTCGGCCACCTACAATCCCGAACGAAACAGCATTTCTTCCAGATGCATGCTGCCACAAGCTGGAAGACAAGCTTCCGTTGGAGGGCCAAAGGCCTCCTACAAACTGACATCAGGCACCTGGGCAGCTGACTTTACTTACCCCTGGAAACAGGCCATCATTTGTGCCCAACTCCCTCAGCCGGGCCCACAGCTTTGGCCACCTACAATCCTGAACGGAACAGGAGTTCTTCCAGATGCAAGCTGCCACAAGCTGGAAATGTGGCTTCACTTGGAGGGCCAAAGGCCTCCTACAAACTGACATCAGGCACCGGGTCAGCTGACTTTACTTTCCTAAAGAAACAGGCCATAATTTGTGCCCAACTCCCTCTGCCGGGCACCTGGCCTCGGCCACCTACAATCCCGAACGGAACAGGATTTCTTCCAGATGCAAGCTGCCACAAACTGGAAGACAGGCTTCCCTTGGAGGGCCAAAGGCCTCCTACAAACTGACATCAGGCACCCGGGCAGCTGACTTTACTTACCCCTGGAAACAGGCCATCCTTTGTGCCCAACTCCCTCTGCCGGGCACCAGGCCTCGGCCACCTGCAATCCCGAACAGATCAGTATTACTTCCCGATGCAAGCTGCCACAAGCTGGAAGACTGGCTTTCCATGGAGGACCAATAGCCACCTGCAAACTGACATCAGGCACCTGGGCAGCTGACTTTACTTACCCCTGGAAACAGCCCATCCTTTGTGTCCAACTCCCTCATCCGGGCACCCAGCTCCGGCCCCCTACAATCCCGAACGGAACACGATTTCCTCCTGATGCAAGCTGCCACAAGCAGGAAGCCTGGCTTTCCATGGAGGGCCAAAGGCCTCCTAAAAACTGACATCAGGCACCTAGGCAGATGACTTTACTTACCCCTGGAAACAAGACATCCTTTGTGCCCAACTCCCTCTGCCGGGCAGATGGCCTCGGCCACCTACAATCCCGAACGGAACCGGAGTTCTTCCAGATGCAAGCTGCCACAAGCTGGAAACGCGGCTTCACTTGGGGGGCCAAAGGCCTCCTACAAACTGACATCAGGCACCTGGGCATCTGAGTTTACTTTCCCCTGGAAACAGCCCATCCTTTGTGCCCAACTCCCTCTGCCGGGCACCTGGCCTCGCCCACCTACAATCCCGAACGGAACAGGATTTCTTCCAGATGGAAGCTGCCACAAGCTGGAAGACTAGCTTCCCTTGGAGGGCCAAAGGCCTCCTACAAACTGACATCAGGCACCTGGGCTGCTGACCTTACTTACCCCTGGAAACCAGCCATCCTTTGTGCCCAACTCCCTCTGCCGGGCACCTGGCCTCTGCCACCTACAATCCCGAACGGAACAGGATTTCTTCCAGATGCAAGCTGCCACAAGCAGTAAACCTGGCTTCCCATGGAGGGCCAAAGGCCTCCTACAAACTGACATCAGGCACCTGGGCAGCTGACTTTACTTACCCCTGGAAACAGCCCATCCTTTGTGCCCAACTCCCTCTGCCGGGCACCTGGCCTCGGCCACCTACAATCCCGAACGGAACAGGATTTCTTCCAGATGCAAGCTGCCTTTAACAGGAAGACTAGCTTCCCTTGGAGGGCCAAAGGCCTCCTATAAACTGACATCAGACATTTGGGCAGCTGACTTAACTTACCCCTGGAAACAGCCCATCCTTTGTGCCCAACTCCCTCTGCCAAGCACCAGGCCTCGCCCACCTACAATCCCGAACGGAACAGGATTTCTTCCAGATGCAAGCTGCCACAAACTGGAAGACAAGCTTCCCTTGGAGGGCCAAAGCCCTCCTACAAACTGACATCAGGCACCTGGGCAGCTGACTTTACTTACCCCTGGAAACAGCCCATCCTTTGTGCCCAACTCCCTCTGCCGGGCACCAGGCCTCGCCTACCTACAATCCCGAACGGAACAGGATTTCTTCCAGATGCAAGCTGCCACAAACTGGAAGACAAGCTTCCCTTGGAGGGCCAAAGGCCTCCTACAAACTGACATCAGGCACCTGGGCAGCTGACTTTACTTACCCCTGGAAACAGCCCATCCTTTGTGCCCAACTCCCTCTGCCGGGCACCAGGCCTCGGCCACCTACAATCCTGAACGGAACAGGATTTCTTCCAGATGCAAGCTGCCACAAGCAGGAAGCCTGGCTTCCCATGGAGGGCCAAAGGCCTCCTACAAACTGACATCAGGCACCTGGGCAGCTGACTTTACTTACCCCTGGAAACAGCCCATCCTTTGTGCCTAACTCCCTCAGCTGGGCACCCAGCTCCGGCCACCTACAATCCCGAACGAAACAGGATTTCTTCCCGATGCAAACTGCCTTGAACAGGAAGACAAGCTTCCCATGGAGGGCCAAAGGCCTCCTACAAACTGACATCAGGCACCTGGGCAGCTGACTTTACTTACCCCTGGAAACAGGCCATCATTTGTGCCCAACTCCCTCAGCCGGGCCCACAGCTTTGGCCACCTACAATCCTGAACGGAACAGGAGTTCTTCCAGATGCAAGCTGCCACAAGCTGGAAATGTGGCTTCACTTGGAGGGCCAAAGGCCTCCTACAAACTGACATCAGGCACCGGGGCAGCTGACTTTACTTTCCTAAAGAAACAGGCCATCATTTGTGCCCAACTCCCTCTGCCGGGCACCTGGCCTCGGCCACCTACAATCCCGAATGGAACAGGATTTCTTCCAGATGCAAGCTGCCACAAACTGGAAGACAGGCTTCCCTTGGAGGGCCAAAGGCCTCCTACAAACTGACATCAGGCACCTGGGCAGCTGACTTTACTTACCCCTGGAAACAGGCCATCCTTTGTGCCCAACTCCCTCTGCCGGGCACCAGGCCTCGGCCACCTGCAATCCCGAACAGATCAGTATTACTTCCCGATGCAAGCTGCCACAAGCTGGAAGCCTGGCTTTCCATGGAGGACCAATAGCCACCTGCAAACTGACATCAGGCACCTGGGCAGCTGACTTTGCTTACCCCTGGAAACAGCCCATCCTTTGTGTCCAACTCCCTCATCCGGGCACCCAGCTCCGGCCCCCTACAATCCCGAACGGAACACGATTTCCTCCTGATGCAAGCTGCCACAAGCAGGAAGCCTGGCTTCCCATGGAGGGCCAAAGGCCTCCTAAAAACTGACATCAGGCACCTGGGCTGCTGACTTTACTTACCCCTGGAAACAGGCCATCCTTTGTGCCCAACTCCCTCTGCCGGGCACCAGGCCTCGGCCACGTACAATCCTGAACGGAACAGGATTTCTTCCAGATGCATGCTGCCACAAACTGGAAGCATGTCATCCCTTGGAGGGCCAAAGGCCTCCTAAAACTGACATCAGGCACCTGGGCAGCTGACTTTACTTACCCCTGGAAACAGCCCATCCTTTGTGCCCAACTCCCTCTGCCGGGCAGATGGCCTCGGCCACCTACAATCCTGAACGGAACAGGATTTCTTCCAGATGCAAGCTGCCACAAGCAGGAAGCCTGGCTTCCCATGGAGGGCCAAAAACCTCCTACAAACTGACATCAGGCACCTGGGCAGCTGACTTTACTTACCCCTGGAAACAGGCCATCCTTTGTGCCCAACTCCCTCTGCCGGGCACCTGGCCTCGGCCACCTACAATCCCGAACGGAACAGGATTTCTTCCAGATGGAAGCTGCCACAAGCTGGAAGACTAGCTTCCCTTGGTGGGCGAAAGGCCTCCTACAAACTGACATCAGGCACCTGGGCAGCTGACTTTACTTACCCCTGGAAACAGGCCATCCTTTGTGCCCAACTCCCTCTGCCGGGCACCAGGCCTCGGCCACCTACAATCCTGAACGGAACAGGATTTCTTCCAGATGCAAGCTGCCACAAACTGGAAGCATGTCATCCCTTGGAGGGCCAAAGGCCTCCTACAAACTGACATCAGGCACCTGGGCAGCTGACCTTACTTACCCCTGGAAACCAGCCATCATATGTGCCCAACTCCCTCTGCCGGGCACCTGGCCTCGGCCACCTACAATCCCGAACGGAACAGGATTTCTTCCAGATGCAAGCTGCCTTTAACAGGACGACTAGCTTCCCTTGGAGGGCCAAAGGCCTCCTATAAACTGCCATCAGGCACCTGGGCAGCTGACTTAACTTACCCCTGGAAACAGCCCATCCTTTGTGCCCAACTCCCTCTGCCAAGCACCAGGCCTCGCCCACCTACAATCCCGAACGGAACAGGATTTCTTCCAGATGCAAGCTGCCACAAACTGGAAGACAAGCTTCCCTTGGAGGGCCAAAGGCCTCCTACAAACTGACATCAGGCACCTGGGCAGCTGACTTTACTTACCCCTGGAAACAGGCCATCCTTTGTGCCCAACTCCCTCTGCCGGGCACCAGGCCTCGGCCACCTACAATCCTGAACGGAACAGGATTTCTTCCAGATGCAAGCTGCCACAAACTGGAAGACAAGCTTCCCTTGGAGGGCCAAAGGCCTCCTACAAACTGACATCAGGCACCTGGGCAGCTGACTTTACTTACCCCTGGAAACAGCCCATCCTTTGTGCCCAACTCCCTCTGCCGGGCACCAGGCCTCGGCCACCTACAATCCTGAACGGAACAGGATTTCTTCCAGATGCAAGCTGCCACAAGCAGGAAGCCTGGCTTCCCATGGAGGGCCAAAGGCCTCCTACAAACTGACATCAGGCACCTGGGCAGCTGACTTTACTTACCCCTGGAAACAGGCCATCCTTTGTGCCTAACTCCCTCAGCTGGGCACCCAGCTCCGGCCACCTACAATCCCGAACGAAACAGGATTTCTTCCCGATGCAAACTGCCTTGAACAGGAAGACAAGCTTCCCATGGAGGGCCAAAGGCCTCCTAAAAACTGACATCAGGCACCTGGGCAGCTGACTTTACTTACCCCTGGAAACAGGACATCCTTTGTGCCCAACTCCCTCTGCCGGGCCCACAGCTTTGGCCACCTACAATCCCGAACGGAACAGGAGTTCTTCCAGATGCAAGCTGCCACAAGCTGGAAATGTGGCTTCACTTGGAGGGCCAAAGGCCTCCTACAAACTGACATCAGGCACCTGGGCAGCTGACTTTACTTTCCTAAAGAAACAGGCCATCATTTGTGCCCAACTCCCTCTGCCGGGCACCTGGCCTCGGCCACCTACAATCCCGAACGGAACAGGATTTCTTCCAGATGCAAGCTGCCACAAACTGGAAGCCTGTCTTCCCTTGGAGGGCCAAATGCCTCCTACAAACTGACATCAGGCACCTGGGCAGCTGACTTTACTTACCCCTGGAAACAGGCCATCCTTTGTGCCCAACTCCCTCTGCTGGGCACCAGGCCTCGGCCACCTACAATCCTGAACGGAACAGGATTTCTCCCAGATGCAAGCTGCCACAAGCAGGAAACCTGGCTTCTCTTGGTGGGTCAAAGGCCACCTACAAACTGACATCAGGCACCTGGGCAGCTGACTTTACTTACCTCTGGAAACAGGCCATCCTTTGTGCCCAACTCCCTCTGCCGGGCACCAGGCCTCGGCCACCTGCAATCCCGAACAGATCAGTATTACTTCCCGATGCAAGCTGCCACAAGCTGGAAGCCTGGCTTTCCATGGAGGACCAATAGCCACCTGCAAACTGACATCAGGCACCTGGGCAGCTGACTTTACTTACCCCTGGAAACAGCCCATCCTTTGTGTCCAACTCCCTCATCCAGGCACCCAGCTCCGGCCCCCTACAATCCCGAACGGAACACGATTTCCTCCTGATGCAAGCTGCCACAAGCAGGAAGCCTGGCTTCCCATGGAGGGCCAAAGGCCTCCTAAAAACTGACATCAGGCACCTGGGCAGATGACTTTACTTACCCCTGGAAAAAAGACATCCTTTGTGCCCAACTCCCTCTGCCGGGCAGATGGCCTCGGCCACCTACAATCCCGAACGGAACCGGAGTTCTTCCAGATGCAAGCTGCCACAAGCTGGAAACGTGGCTTCACTTGGGGGGCCAAAGGCCTCCTACAAACTGACATCAGGCACCTGGGCATCTGACTTTACTTACCCCTGGAAACAGCCCATCCTTTGTGCCCAACTCCCTCTGCCGGGCACCTGGCCTCGGCCACCTACAATCCCGAACGGAACAGGATTTCTTCCAGATGGAAGCTGCCACAAGCTGGAAGACTAGCTTCCCTTGGAGGGCCAAAGGCCTCCTACAAACTGACATCAGGCACCTGGGCTGCTGACTTTACTTACCCCTGGAAACAGGCCATCCTTTGTGCCCAACTCCCTCTGCCGGGCACCAGGCCTCGGCCACCTACAATCCTGAACGGAACAGGATTTCTTCCAGATGCATGCTGCCACAAACTGGAAGCATGTCATCCCTTGGAGGGCCAAAGGCCTCCTACAAACTGACATCAGGCACCTGGGCAGCTGACTTTACTTACCCCTGGAAACAGCCCATCCTTTGTGCCCAACTCCCTCTGCCGGGCACCAGGCCTCGGCCACCTACAATCCTGAACGGAACAGGATTTCTTCCAGATGCAAGCTGCCACAAGCAGGAAGCCTGGCTTCCCATGGAGGGCCAAAGGCCTCCTACAAACTGACATCAGGCACCTGGGCAGCTGACTTTACTTACCCCTGGAAACAGGCCATCCTTTGTGCCTAACTCCCTCAGCTGGGCACCCAGCTCCGGCCACCTACAATCCCGAACGAAACAGGATTTCTTCCCGATGCAAACTGCCTTGAACAGGAAGACAAGCTTCCCATGGAGGGCCAAAGGCCTCCTAAAAACTGACATCAGGCACCTGGGCAGCTGACTTTACTTACCCCTGGAAACAGGACATCCTTTGTGCCCAACTCCCTCTGCCGGGCCCACAGCTTTGGCCACCTACAATCCCGAACGGAACAGGAGTTCTTCCAGATGCAAGCTGCCACAAGCTGGAAATGTGGCTGCACTTGGAGGGCCAAAGGCCTCCTACAAACTGACATCAGGCACCTGGGCAGCTGACTTTACTTTCCTAAAGAAACAGGCCATCATTTGTGCCCAACTCCCTCTGCCGGGCACCAGGCCTCGGCCACCTACAATCCCGAACGGAACAGGATTTCTTCCAGATGCAAGCTGCCACAAACTGGAAGCCTGTCTTCCCTTGGAGGGCCAAATGCCTCCTACAAACTGACATCAGGCACCTGGGCAGCTGACTTTACTTACCCCTGGAAACAGGCCATCCTTTGTGCCCAACTCCCTCTGCTGGGCACCAGGCCTCGGCCACCTACAATCCCGAACGTAACAGGATTTCTTCCAGATGCAAGCTGCCACAAGCAGGAAACCTGGCTTCTCTTGGTGGGTCAAAGGCCACCTACAAACTGACATCAGGCACCTGGGCAGCTGACTTTACTTACCCCTGGAAACAGGCCATCCTTTGTGCCCAACTCCCTCTGCCGGGCACCAGGCCACGGCCACCTGCAATCCCGAACAGATCATTATTACATCCCGATGCAAGCTGCCACAAGCTGGAAGCCTGGCTTTCCATTGAGGACCAATAGCCACCTGCAAACTGACATCAGGCACCTGGGCAGCTGACTTTACTTACCCCTGGAAAAAGCCCATCCTTTGTGTCCAACTCCCTCTGCCGGGCACCCAGCTCCGGCCCCCTACAATCCCGAACGGAACACGATTTCCTCCTGATGCAAGCTGCCACAAGCAGGAAGCCTGGCTTCCCATGGAGGGCCAAAGGCCTCCTAAAAACTGACATCAGGCACCTGGGCAGCTGACTTTACTTACCCCTGGAAACAGGACATCCTTTGTGCCCAACTCCCTCTGCCGGGCCCACAGCTTTGGCCACCTACAATCCCGAACGGAACAGGAGTTCTTCCAGATGCAAGCTGCCACAAGCTGGAAATGTGGCTTCACTTGGAGGGCCAAAGGCCTCCTACAAACTGACATCAGGCACCTGGGCAGCTGACTTTACTTACCCCTGGAAACAGGCCATCCTTTGTGCCCAACTCCCTCTGCTGGGCACCAGGCCTCGGCCACCTACAATCCCGAACGTAACAGGATTTCTTCCAGATGCAAGCTGCCACAAGCAGGAAACCTGGCTTCTCTTGGTGGGTCAAAGGCCACCTACAAACTGACATCAGGCACCTGGGCAGCTGACTTTACTTACCCCTGGAAACAGGCCATCCTTTGTGCCCAACTCCCTCTGCCGGGCACCAGGCCTCGGCCACCTGCAATCCAGAACAGATCAGTATTACTTCCCGATGCAAGCTGCCACAAGCTGGAAGCCTGGCTTTTCATGAAGGACCAATAGCCACCTGCAAACTGACATCAGGCACCTGGGAAGCTGACTTTACTTACCCCTGGAAACAGCCCATCCTTTGTGTCCAACTCCCGCATCCGGGCACCCAGCTCCGGCCCCCTACAATCCCGAACGGAACACGATTTCCTCCTGATGCAAGCTGCCACAAGCAGGAAGCCTGGCTTCCCATGGAGGGCCAAAGGCCTCCTAAAAACTGACATCAGGCACCTGGGCAGATGACTTTACTTACCCCTGGAAACAAGACATCCTTTGTGCCCAACTCCCTCTGCCGGGCACCAGGCCTCGGCCACCTACAATCCTGAACGGAACAGGATTTCTTCCAGATGCATGCTGCCACAAACTGGAAGCATGTCATCCCTTGGAGGGCCAAAGGCCTCCTACAAACTGACATCAGGCACCTGGGCAGCTGACTTTACTTACCCCTGGAAACAGCCCATCCTTTGTGCCCAACTCCCTCTGCCGGGCACCAGGCCTCGGCCACCTACAATCCTGAACGGAACAGGATTTCTTCCAGATGCAAGCTGCCACAAGCAGGAAGCCTGGCTTCCCATGGAGGGCCAAAGGCCTCCTACAAACTGACATCAGGCACCTGGGCAGCTGACTTTACTTACCCCTGGAAACAGGCCATCCTTTGTGCCTAACTCCCTCAGCTGGGCACCCAGCTCCGGCCACCTACAATCCCGAACGAAACAGGATTTCTTCCCGATGCAAACTGCCTTGAACAGGAAGACAAGCTTCCCATGGAGGGCCAAAGGCCTCCTACAAACTGACATCAGGCACCTGGGCAGCTGACTTTACTTACCCCTGGAAACAGGACATCCTTTGTGCCCAACTCCCTCTGCCGGGCCCACAGCTTTGGCCACCTACAATCCCGAACGGAACAGGAGTTCTTCCAGATGCAAGCTGCCACAAGCTGGAAATGTGGCTGCACTTGGAGGGCCAAAGGCCTCCTACAAACTGACATCAGGCACCTGGGCAGCTGACTTTACTTTCCTAAAGAAACAGGCCATCATTTGTGCCCAACTCCCTCTGCCGGGCACCAGGCCTCGGCCACCTACAATCCCGAACGGAACAGGATTTCTTCCAGATGCAAGCTGCCACAAACTGGAAGCCTGTCTTCCCTTGGAGGGCCAAATGCCTCCTACAAACTGACATCAGGCACCTGGGCAGCTGACTTTACTTACCCCTGGAAACAGGCCATCCTTTGTGCCCAACTCCCTCTGCTGGGCACCAGGCCTCGGCCACCTACAATCCCGAACGTAACAGGATTTCTTCCAGATGCAAGCTGCCACAAGCAGGAAACCTGGCTTCTCTTGGTGGGTCAAAGGCCACCTACAAACTGACATCAGGCACCTGGGCAGCTGACTTTACTTACCCCTGGAAACAGGCCATCCTTTGTGCCCAACTCCCTCTGCCGGGCACCAGGCCACGGCCACCTGCAATCCCGAACAGATCATTATTACATCCCGATGCAAGCTGCCACAAGCTGGAAGCCTGGCTTTCCATGGAGGACCAATAGCCACCTGCAAACTGACATCAGGCACCTGGGCAGCTGACTTTACTTACCCCTGGAAAAAGCCCATCCTTTGTGTCCAACTCCCTCTGCCGGGCACCCAGCTCCGGCCCCCTACAATCCCGAACGGAACACGATTTCCTCCTGATGCAAGCTGCCACAAGCAGGAAACCTGGCTTCTCTTGGTGGGTCAAAGGCCACCTACAAACTGACATCAGGCACCTGGGCAGCTGACTTTACTTACCCCTGGAAACAGGCCATCCTTTGTGCCCAACTCCCTCTGCTGGGCACCAGGCCTCGGCCACCTACAATCCCGAACGTAACAGGATTTCTTCCAGATGCAAGCTGCCACAAGCAGGAAACCTGGCTTCTCTTGGTGGGTCAAAGGCCACCTACAAACTGACATCAGGCACCTGGGCAGCTGACTTTACTTACCCCTGGAAACAGGCCATCCTTTGTGCCCAACTCCCTCTGCCGGGCACCAGGCCACGGCCACCTGCAATCCCGAACAGATCATTATTACATCCCGATGCAAGCTGCCACAAGCTGGAAGCCTGGCTTTCCATGGAGGACCAATAGCCACCTGCAAACTGACATCAGGCACCTGGGCAGCTGACTTTACTTACCCCTGGAAAAAGCCCATCCTTTGTGTCCAACTCCCTCTGCCGGGCACCCAGCTCCGGCCCCCTACAATCCCGAACGGAACACGATTTCCTCCTGATGCAAGCTGCCACAAGCAGGAAGCCTGGCTTCCCATGGAGGGCCAAAGGCCTCCTAAAAACTGACATCAGGCACCTGGGCAGCTGACTTTACTTACCCCTGGAAACAGGACATCCTTTGTGCCCAACTCCCTCTGCCGGGCCCACAGCTTTGGCCACCTACAATCCCGAACGGAACAGGAGTTCTTCCAGATGCAAGCTGCCACAAGCTGGAAATGTGGCTTCACTTGGAGGGCCAAAGGCCTCCTACAAACTGACATCAGGCACCTGGGCAGCTGACTTTACTTACCCCTGGAAACAGGCCATCCTTTGTGCCCAACTCCCTCTGCTGGGCACCAGGCCTCGGCCACCTACAATCCCGAACGTAACAGGATTTCTTCCAGATGCAAGCTGCCACAAGCAGGAAACCTGGCTTCTCTTGGTGGGTCAAAGGCCACCTACAAACTGACATCAGGCACCTGGGCAGCTGACTTTACTTACCCCTGGAAACAGGCCATCCTTTGTGCCCAACTCCCTCTGCCGGGCACCAGGCCTCGGCCACCTGCAATCCCGAACAGATCAGTATTACTTCCCGATGCAAGCTGCCACAAGCTGGAAGCCTGGCTTTCCATGGAGGACCAATAGCCACCTGCAAACTGACATCAGGCACCTGGGAAGCTGACTTTACTTACCCCTGGAAACAGCCCATCCTTTGTGTCCAACTCCCGCATCCGGGCACCCAGCTCTGGCCCCCTACAATCCCGAACGGAACACGATTTCCTCCTGATGCAAGCTGCCACAAGCAGGAAGCCTGGCTTCCCATGGAGGGCCAAAGGCCTCCTAAAAACTGACATCAGGCACCTGGGCAGATGACTTTACTTACCCCTGGAAACAAGACATCCTTTGTGCCCAACTCCCTCTGCCGGGCAGATGGCCTCGGCCACCTACAATCCCGAACGGAACCGGAGTTCTTCCAGATGCAAGCTGCCACAAGCTGGAAACGTGGCTTCACTTGGGGGGCCAAAGGCCTCCTACAAACTGACATCAGGCACCTGGGCATCTGACTTTACTTACCCCTGGAAACAGCCCATCCTTTGTGCCCAACTCCCTCTGCCGGGCACCTGGCCTCGGCCACCTACAATCCCGAACGGAACAGGATTTCTTCCAGATGCAAGCTGCCACAAGCTGGAAGACGAGCTTCCCTTGGAGGGCGAAAGGCCTCCTACAAACTGACATCAGGCACCTGGGCTGCTGACTTTACTTACCCCTGGAAACAGGCCATCCTTTGTGCCCAACTCCCTCTGCCGGGCACCAGGCCTCGGCCACCTACAATCCTGAACGGAACAGGATTTCTTCCAGATGCATGCTGCCACAAACTGGAAGCATGTCATCCCTTGGAGGGCCAAAGGCCTCCTACAAACTGACATCAGGCACCTGGGCAGCTGACCTTACTTACCCCTGGAAACCAGCCATCATATGTGCCCAACTCCCTCTGCCGGGCACCTGGCCTCGGCCACCTACAATCCCGAACGGAACAGGATTTCTTCCAGATGCAAGCTGCCTTTAACAGGAAGACTAGCTTCCCTTGGAGGGCCAAAGGCCTCCTATAAACTGACATCAGACATTTGGGCAGCTGACTTAACTTACCCCTGGAAACAGGCCATCCTTTGTGCCCAACTCCCTCTGCCAAGCACCAGGCCTCGCCCACCTACAATCCCGAACGGAACAGGATTTCTTCCAGATGCAAGCTGCCACAAACTGGAATACAAGCTTCCCTTGGAGGGCCAAAGGCCTCCTACAAACTGACATCAGGCACCTGGGCAGCTGACTTTACTTACCCCTGGAAACAGGCCATCCTTTGTGCCCAACTCCCTCTGCCGGGCACCAGGCCTCGCCCACCTACAATCCCGAACGGAACAGGATTTCTTCCAGATGCAAGCTGCCACAAACTGGAAGACAAGCTTCCCTTGGAGGGCCAAAGGCCTCCTACAAACTGACATCAGGCACCTGGGCAGCTGACTTTACTTACCCCTGGAAACAGCCCATCCTTTGTGCCCAACTCCCTCTGCCGGGCACCAGGCCTCGGCCACCTACAATCCTGAACGGAACAGGATTTCTTCCAGATGCAAGCTGCCACAAGCAGGAAGCCTGGCTTCCCATGGAGGGCCAAAGGCCTCCTACAAACTGACATCAGGCACCTGGGCAGCTGACTTTACTTACCCCTGGAAACAGGACATCCTTTGTGCCCAACTCCCTCTGCCGGGCCCACAGCTTTGGCCACCTACAATGCCGAACGGAACAGGAGTTCTTCCAGATGCAAGCTGCCACAAGCTGGAAATGTGGCTTCACTTGGAGGGCCAAAGGCCTCCTACAAACTGACATCAGGCACCTGGGCAGCTGACTTTACTTTCCTAAAGAAACAGGCCATCATTTGTGCCCAACTCCCTCTGCCGGGCACCTGGCCTCGGCCACCTACAATCCCGAACGGAACCGGAGTTCTTCCAGATGCAAGCTGCCACAAGCTGAAACGTGGCTTCTCTTGGAGGGCCATTGGCCTCCTACAAACTGACATCAGGCACCTGGGCAGCTGACTTTACTTACTCCTGGAAACAGCCCATCCTTTGTGCCCAACTCCCTCTGCCGGGCACCAGGCCTCGGCCACCTACAATCCTGAACGGAACAGGATTTCTTCCAGATGCAAGCTGCCACAAGCAGGAAGCCTGGCTTCCCATGGAGGGCCAAAGGCCTCCTACAAACTGACATCAGGCACGTGGGCAGCTGACTTTACTTACCCCTCTAAACAGGACATCCTTTGTGCCCAACTCCCTCTGCCGGGCACCTGGCCTCGGCCACCTACAATTCCGAACGGAGCAGCATTTCTTCCAGATGCAAGCTGCCACAAGCTGGAAGACTAGCTTCCCTTGGAGGGCCAAAGGCCTCCTACAAACTGACATCAGGCACCTGGGCAGCTGACTTTACTTACCCCTGGAAACAGCCCATCCTTTGTGCCTAACTCCCTCAGCCGGGCACCCAGCTCCGGCCACCTACAATCCCGAACGGAACAGGATTTCTTCCCGATGCAAACTGCCTTGAACAGGAAGACAAGCTTCCCTTGGAGGGTCAAAGGCCTCCTACAAACTGACATCAGGCACCTGGGCAGCTGACTTTACTTACCCCTGGAAACAGGTTATCATTTGTGCCCAACTCCCTCAGCCGGGCCCACAGCTTTGGCCACCTACAATCCTGAACGGAACAGGAGTTCTTCCAGATGCAAGCTGCCACAAGCTGGAAATGTGGCTTCACTTGGAGGGCCAAAGGCCTCCTACAAACTGACATCAGGCACCGGGTCAGCTGACTTTACTTTCCTAAAGAAACAGGCCATCATTTGTGCCCAACTCCCTCTGCCGGGCACCTGGCCTCGGCCACCTACAATCCCGAATGGAACAGGATTTCTTCCAGATGCAAGCTGCCACAAACTGGAAGACAGGCTTCCCTTGGAGGGCCAAAGGCCTCCTACAAACTGACATCAGGCACCTGGGCAGCTGACTTTACTTACCCCTGGAAACAGCCCATCCTTTGTGCCCAACTCCCTCTGCCGGGCACCAGGCCTCGGCCACCTACAATCCTGAACGGAACAGGATTTCTTCCAGATGCAAGCTGCCACAAACTGGAAGCCTGTCATCCCTTGGAGGGCCAAAGGGCTCCTACAAACTGACATCAGGAACCTGGGCAGCTGACCTTACTTACCACTGGAAACCAGCCATCATATGTGCCCAACTCCCTCTGCCGGGCACCTGGCCTCGGCCACCTACAATCCCGAACGGAACAGGATTTCTTCCAGATGCAAGCTGCCACAAGCAGTAAACCTGGCTTCCCATGGAGGGCCAAAGGCCTCCTACTAACTGACATCAGGCACCTGGGCAGCTGACTTTACTTACCCCTGGAAACAGCCCATCCTTTGTGCCCAACTCCCTCTGCCGGGCACCTGGCCTCGGCCACCTACAATCCCGAACGGAACAGGATTTCTTCCAGATGCAAGCTGCCTTTAACAGGAAGACTAGCTTCCCTTGGAGGGCCAAAGGCCTCCTACAAACTGACATCAGGCACCTGGGCAGCTGACTTTACTTACCCCTGGAAACAGGCCATCCTTTGTGCCCAACTCCCTCTGCCAAGCACCAGGCCTCACCCACCTACAATCCCGAACGGAACATGATTTCTTCCAGATGCAAGCTGCCACAAACTGGAAGACAAGCTTCCCTTGGAGGGCCAAAGGCCTCCTACAAACTGACATCAGGCACCTTGGCAGCTGACTTTACTTACTTCTGGAAACAGCCCATCCGTTGTGCCAAACTCCCTCTGCCGGGCACCAGGCCTCGGCCACCTACAATCCTGAACGGAACAGGATTTCTTCCAGATGCAAGCTGCCACAAGCAGGAAGCCTGGCTTCCCTTGGAGGGCCAAAGGCCTCCTACAAACTGACATCAGGCACGTGGGCAGCTGACTTTACTTACCCCTCTAAACAGGACATCCTTTGTGCCCAACTCCCTCTGCCGGGCACCTGGCCTCGGCCACCTACAATTCCGAACGGAGCAGCATTTCTTCCAGATGCAAGCTGCCACAAGCTTGAACACTAGCTTCCCTTGGAGGGCCAAAGGCCTCCTACAAACTGACATCAGGCACGTGGGCAGCTGACTTTACTTACCCCTGGAAACAGCCCATCCTTTGTGCCTAACTCCCTCAGCTGGGCACCCAGCTCCGGCCACCTACAATACCGAACGGAACAGGATTTCTTCCCGATGCAAACTGCCTTGAACAGGAAGACAAGCTTTCCTTGGAGGGCCAAAGGCCTCCTACAAACTGACATCAGGCACGTGGGCAGCTGACTTTACTTACCCCTCTAAACAGGACATCTTTTTGCCCAACTCCCTCTGCCGGGCACCTGGCCTCGGCCACCTACAATCCCGAACGAAACAGCATTTCTTCCAGATGCATGCTGCCACAAGCTGGAAGACAAGCTTCCGTTGGAGGGCCAAAGGCCTCCTACAAACTGACATCAGGCACCTGGGCAGCTGACTTTACTTACCCCTGGAAACAGGCCATCATTTGTGCCCAACTCCCTCAGCCGGGCCCACAGCTTTGGCCACCTACAATCCTGAACGGAACAGGAGTTCTTCCAGATGCAAGCTGCCACAAGCTGGAAATGTGGCTTCACTTGGAGGGCCAAAGGCCTCCTACAAACTGACATCAGGCACCGGGTCAGCTGACTTTACTTTCCTAAAGAAACAGGCCATAATTTGTGCCCAACTCCCTCTGCCGGGCACCTGGCCTCGGCCACCTACAATCCCGAACGGAACAGGATTTCTTCCAGATGCAAGCTGCCACAAACTGGAAGACAGGCTTCCCTTGGAGGGCCAAAGGCCTCCTACAAACTGACATCAGGCACCCGGGCAGCTGACTTTACTTACCCCTGGAAACAGGCCATCCTTTGTGCCCAACTCCCTCTGCCGGGCACCAGGCCTCGGCCACCTGCAATCCCGAACAGATCAGTATTACTTCCCGATGCAAGCTGCCACAAGCTGGAAGACTGGCTTTCCATGGAGGACCAATAGCCACCTGCAAACTGACATCAGGCACCTGGGCAGCTGACTTTACTTACCCCTGGAAACAGCCCATCCTTTGTGTCCAACTCCCTCATCCGGGCACCCAGCTCCGGCCCCCTACAATCCCGAACGGAACACGATTTCCTCCTGATGCAAGCTGCCACAAGCAGGAAGCCTGGCTTCCCATGGAGGGCCAAAGGCCTCCTAAAAACTGACATCAGGCACCTAGGCAGATGACTTTACTTACCCCTGGAAACAAGACATCCTTTGTGCCCAACTCCCTCTGCCGGGCAGATGGCCTCGGCCACCTACAATCCCGAACGGAACCGGAGTTCTTCCAGATGCAAGCTGCCACAAGCTGGAAACGCGGCTTCACTTGGGGGGCCAAAGGCCTCCTACAAACTGACATCAGGCACCTGGGCATCTGAGTTTACTTTCCCCTGGAAACAGCCCATCCTTTGTGCCCAACTCCCTCTGCCGGGCACCTGGCCTCGCCCACCTACAATCCCGAACGGAACAGGATTTCTTCCAGATGGAAGCTGCCACAAGCTGGAAGACTAGCTTCCCTTGGAGGGCCAAAGGCCTCCTACAAACTGACATCAGGCACCTGGGCTGCTGACCTTACTTACCCCTGGAAACCAGCCATCCTTTGTGCCCAACTCCCTCTGCCGGGCACCTGGCCTCTGCCACCTACAATCCCGAACGGAACAGGATTTCTTCCAGATGCAAGCTGCCACAAGCAGTAAACCTGGCTTCCCATGGAGGGCCAAAGGCCTCCTACAAACTGACATCAGGCACCTGGGCAGCTGACTTTACTTACCCCTGGAAACAGCCCATCCTTTGTGCCCAACTCCCTCTGCCGGGCACCTGGCCTCGGCCACCTACAATCCCGAACGGAACAGGATTTCTTCCAGATGCAAGCTGCCTTTAACAGGAAGACTAGCTTCCCTTGGAGGGCCAAAGGCCTCCTATAAACTGACATCAGACATTTGGGCAGCTGACTTAACTTACCCCTGGAAACAGCCCATCCTTTGTGCCCAACTCCCTCTGCCAAGCACCAGGCCTCGCCCACCTACAATCCCGAACGGAACAGGATTTCTTCCAGATGCAAGCTGCCACAAACTGGAAGACAAGCTTCCCTTGGAGGGCCAAAGCCCTCCTACAAACTGACATCAGGCACCTGGGCAGCTGACTTTACTTACCCCTGGAAACAGCCCATCCTTTGTGCCCAACTCCCTCTGCCGGGCACCAGGCCTCGCCTACCTACAATCCCGAACGGAACAGGATTTCTTCCAGATGCAAGCTGCCACAAACTGGAAGACAAGCTTCCCTTGGAGGGCCAAAGGCCTCCTACAAACTGACATCAGGCACCTGGGCAGCTGACTTTACTTACCCCTGGAAACAGCCCATCCTTTGTGCCCAACTCCCTCTGCCGGGCACCAGGCCTCGGCCACCTACAATCCTGAACGGAACAGGATTTCTTCCAGATGCAAGCTGCCACAAGCAGGAAGCCTGGCTTCCCATGGAGGGCCAAAGGCCTCCTACAAACTGACATCAGGCACCTGGGCAGCTGACTTTACTTACCCCTGGAAACAGCCCATCCTTTGTGCCTAACTCCCTCAGCTGGGCACCCAGCTCCGGCCACCTACAATCCCGAACGAAACAGGATTTCTTCCCGATGCAAACTGCCTTGAACAGGAAGACAAGCTTCCCATGGAGGGCCAAAGGCCTCCTACAAACTGACATCAGGCACCTGGGCAGCTGACTTTACTTACCCCTGGAAACAGGCCATCATTTGTGCCCAACTCCCTCAGCCGGGCCCACAGCTTTGGCCACCTACAATCCTGAACGGAACAGGAGTTCTTCCAGATGCAAGCTGCCACAAGCTGGAAATGTGGCTTCACTTGGAGGGCCAAAGGCCTCCTACAAACTGACATCAGGCACCGGGGCAGCTGACTTTACTTTCCTAAAGAAACAGGCCATCATTTGTGCCCAACTCCCTCTGCCGGGCACCTGGCCTCGGCCACCTACAATCCCGAATGGAACAGGATTTCTTCCAGATGCAAGCTGCCACAAACTGGAAGACAGGCTTCCCTTGGAGGGCCAAAGGCCTCCTACAAACTGACATCAGGCACCTGGGCAGCTGACTTTACTTACCCCTGGAAACAGGCCATCCTTTTGCCCAACTCCCTCTGCCGGGCACCAGGCCTCGGCCACCTGCAATCCCGAACAGATCAGTATTACTTCCCGATGCAAGCTGCCACAAGCTGGAAGCCGGGCTTTACATGGAGGACCAATAGCCACCTGCAAACTGACATCAGGCACCTGGGCAGCTGACTTTACTTACCCCTGGAAACAGGCCATCCTTTGTGTCCAACTCCCTCATCCGGGCACCCAGCTCCCGCCCCCTACAATCCCGAACGGAACACGATTTCTTCCAGATGCAAGCTGCCACAAGCAGGAAGCCTGGCTTCCCATGGAGGGCCAAAGGCCTCCTAAAAACTGACATCAGGCACCTGGGCAGATGACTTTACTTACCCCTGGAAACAAGACATCCTTTGTGCCCAACTCCCTCTGCCGGGCAGATGGCCTCGGCCACCTACAATCCCGAACGGAACCGGAGTTCTTCCAGATGCAAGCTGCCACAAGCTGGAAACGCGGCTTCACTTGGGGGGCCAAAGGCCTCCTAAAAACTGACATCAGGCACCTGGGCAGCTGACTTTACTTACCCCTGGAAACAGCCCATCCTTTGTGCCCAACTCCCTCTGCCGGGCACCGGGCCTCGCCCACCTACAATCCCGAACGGAACAGGATTTCTTCCAGATGCAAGCTGCCACAAGCTGGAAGACTAGCTTCCCTTGGAGGGCCAAAGGCCTCCTACAAACTGACATCAGGCACCTGGGCTGCTGACTTTACTTACCCCTGGAAACAGGCCATCCTTTGTGCCCAACTCCCTCTGCCGGGCACCAGGCCTCGGCCACCTACAATCCTGAACGGAACAGGATTTCTTCCAGATGCAAGCTGCCACAAACTGGAAGCCTGTCATCCCTTGGAGGGCCAAAGGGCTCCTACAAACTGACATCAGGAACCTGGGCAGCTGACCTTACTTACCACTGGAAACCAGCCATCATATGTGCCCAACTCCCTCTGCCGGGCACCTGGCCTCGGCCACCTACAATCCCGAACGGAACAGGATTTCTTCCAGATGCAAGCTGCCACAAGCAGTAAACCTGGCTTCCCATGGAGGGCCAAAGGCCTCCTACTAACTGACATCAGGCACCTGGGCAGCTGACCTTACTTACCCCTGGAAACAGCCCATCCTTTGTGCCCAACTCCCTCTGCCGGGCACCTGGCCTCGGCCACCTACAATCCCGAACGGAACAGGATTTCTTCCAGATGCAAGCTGCCTTTAACAAGAAGACTAGCTTCCGTTGGAGGGCCAAAGGCCTCCTACAAACTGACATCAGGCACCTGGGCTGCTGACTTTACTTATCCCTGGAAAAAGGACATCCTTTGTGCCCAACTCCCTCTGCCGGGCACCAGGCCTCGGCCACCTGCAATCCCGAACAGATCAGTATTACATCCTGATGCAAGCTGCCACAAGCTGGAAGCCTGGCTTTCCATGGAGGACCAATAGCCACCTGCAAACTGACATCAGGCACCTGGGCAGCTGACTTTACTTACCCCTGGAAAAAGCCCATCCTTTGTGTCCAACGCCCTCATCCGGGCACACAGCTCCGGCCCCCTACAATCCCGAACGGAACACGATTTCCTCCTGATGCAAGCTGCCACAAGCAGGAAGCCTGGCTTCCCATGGAGGGCCAAAGGCCTCCTAAAAACTGACATCAGGCACCTGGGCAGATGACTTTACTTACCCCTGGAAACAAGACATCCTTTGTGCCCAACTCCCTCTGCCGGGCAGATGGCCTCGGCCCCCTACAATCCCGAACGGAACCGGAGTTCTTCCAGATGCAAGCTGCCACAAGCTGGAAACGCGGCTTCACTTGGGGGGCCAAAGGCCTCCTACAAACTGACATCAGGCACCTGGGCATCTGAGTTTACTTTCCCCTGGAAACAGCCCATCCTTTGTGCCCAACTCCCTCTGCCGGGCACCTGGCCTCGCCCACCTACAATCCCGAACGGAACAGGATTTCTTCCAGATGGAAGCTGCCACAAGCTGGAAGACTAGCTTCCCTTGGAGGGCCAAAGGCCTCCTACAAACTGACATCAGGCACCTGGGCTGCTGACCTTACTTACCCCTGGAAACCAGCCATCATATGTGCCCAACTCCCTCTGCCGGGCACCTGGCCTCGGCCACCTACAATCCCGAACGGAACAGCATTTCTTCCAGATGCAAGCTGCCACAAGCAGTAAACCTGGCTTCCCATGGAGGGCCAAAGGCCTCCTACAGACTGACATCAGGCACCTGGGCAGCTGACTTTACTTACCCCTGGAAACAGCCCATCCTTTGTGCCCAACTCCCTCTGCCGGGCACCTGGCCTCGGCCACCTACAATCCCGAACGGAACAGGATTTCTTCCAGATGCAAGCTGCCTTTAACAGGAAGACTAGCTTCCCTTGGAGGGCCAAAGGCCTCCTATAAACTGACATCAGACATTTGGGCAGCTGACTTAACTTACCCCTGGAAACAGCCCATCCTTTGTGCCCAACTCCCTCTGCCAAGCACCAGGCCTCGCCCACCTACAATCCCGAACGGAACAGGATTTCTTCCAGATGCAAGCTGCCACAAACTGGAAGACAAGCTTCCCTTGGAGGGCCAAAGCCCTCCTACAAACTGACATCAGGCACCTGGGCAGCTGACTTTACTTACCCCTGGAAACAGCCCATCCTTTGTGCCCAACTCCCTCTGCCGGGCACCTGGCCTCGGCCACCTACAATTCCGAACGGAGCAGCATTTCTTCCAGATGCAAGCTGCCACAAGCTTGAACACTAGCTTCCCTTGGAGGGCCAAAGGCCTCCTACAAACTGACATCAGGCACGTGGGCAGCTGACTTTACTTACCCCTGGAAACAGCCCATCCTTTGTGCCTAACTCCCTCAGCTGGGCACCCAGCTCCGGCCACCTACAATACCGAACGGAACAGGATTTCTTCCCGATGCAAACTGCCTTGAACAGGAAGACAAGCTTTCCTTGGAGGGCCAAAGGCCTCCTACAAACTGACATCAGGCACCTGGGCAGCTGACTTTACTTACCCCTGGAAACAGGCCATCATTTGTGCCCAACTCCCTCAGCCGGGCCCACAGCTTTGGCCACCTACAATCCTGAACGGAACAGGAGTTCTTCCAGATGCAAGCTGCCACAAGCTGGAAATGTGGCTTCACTTGGAGGGCCAAAGGCCTCCTACAAACTGACATCAGGCACCGGGTCAGCTGACTTTACTTTCCTAAAGAAACAGGCCATAATTTGTGCCCAACTCCCTCTGCCGGGCACCTGGCCTCGGCCACCTACAATCCCGAACGGAACAGGATTTCTTCCAGATGCAAGCTGCCACAAACTGGAAGACAGGCTTCCCTTGGAGGGCCAAAGGCCTCCTACAAACTGACATCAGGCACCTGGGCAGCTGACTTTACTTACCCCTGGAAACAGCCCATCCTTTGTGCCCAACTCCCTCTGCCGGGCACCAGGCCTCGGCCACCTGCAATCCAGAACGGAACAGGATTTCTTCCAGATGCAAGCTGCCACAAGCTGGAAGACTAGCTTCCCTTGGAGGGCCAAAGGCCTCCTACAAACTGACATCAGGCACCTGGGCTGCTGACTTTACTTACCCCTGGAAACAGGCCATCCTTTGTGCCCAACTCCCTCTGCCGGGCACCTGGCCTCGGCCACCTACAATCCTGAACGGAACAGGATTTCTTCCAGATGCAAGTTGCCACAAACTGGAAGCCTGTCATCCCTTGGAGGGCCAAAGGGCTCCTACAAACTGACATCAGGAACCTGGGCAGCTGACCTTACGTACCACTGGAAACCAGCCATCATATGTGCCCAACTCCCTCTGCCGGGCACCTGGCCTCGGCCACCTACAATCCCGAACAGAACAGGATTTCTTCCAGATGCAAGCTGCCACAAGCAGTAAACCTGGCTTCCCATGGAGGGCCAAAGGCCTCCTACTAACTGACATCAGGCACCTGGGCAGCTGACTTTACTTACCCCTGGAAACAGCCCATCCTTTGTGCCCAACTCCCTCTGCCGGGCACCTGGCCTCGGCCACCTACAATCCCGAACGGAACAGGATTTCTTCCAGATGCAAGCTGCCTTTAACAGGAAGACTAGCTTCCCTTGGTGGGCCAAAGGCCTCCTACAAACTGACATCAGACATTTGGGCAGCTGACTTAACTTACCCCTGGAAACAGCCCATCTTTTGTGCCCAACTCCCTCTGCCAAGCACCAGGCCTCGCCCACCTACAATCCCGAACGGAACAGGATTTCTTCCAGATGCAAGCTGCCACAAGCAGGAAACCTGGCTTCTCTTGGTGGGTCAAAGGCCTCCTACAAACTGACATCAGGCACCTGGGCAGCTGACTTTACTTATCCCTGGAAACAGGCCATCCTTTGTGCCCAACTCCCTCTGCCGGGCACCTGGCCTCGGCCACCTACAATCCCGAACGGAACCGGAGTTCTTCCAGATGCAAGCTGCCACAAGCTGAAACGTGGCTTCCCTTGGAGGGCCATTGGCCTCCTACAAACTGACATCAGGCACCTGGGCAGCTGACTTTACTTACCCCTGGAAACAGGCCATCCAGTGTGCCCAACTCCCTCTGCCGGGCACCTCGCCTCGGCCACTTACAATCCCGAACGGAACAGGATTTCTTCCCGATGCAAGCTGCCACAAGCTGGAAGACTGGTTTCCCTTGGAGGACCAAAGGCCTCCTACAAACTGACATCAGGCACCTGGGCAGCTGACTTTACTTACTCCTGGAAACAGCCCATCCTTTGTGCCCAACTCCCTCTGCCGGGCACCTTGCCTCGGCCACCTACAATCCCGAACGGAACAGGATTTCTTCCAGATGCAAGCTGCCACAAACTGGAAGACAGGCTTCCCTTGGAGGGCCAAAGGCCTCCTACAAACTGACATCAGGCACCTGGGCAGCTGACTTTACTTACCCCTAGAAACAGGCCATCCTTTGTGCCCAACTCCCTCTGCCGGGCACCAGGCCTCGGCCACCTGTAATCCCGAACAGATCAGTATTACTTCCCGATGCAAGCTGCCACAAGCTGGAAGCCGGGCTTTCCATGGAGGACCAATAGCCACCTGCAAACTGACATCAGGCACCTGGGCAGCTGACTTTACTTACCCCTGGAAACAGCCCATCATTTGTGCCCAACTCCCTCATCCGGGCACCCAGCATCGGCCCCCTACAATCCCGAACGGAACACGATTTCTTCCAGATGCAAGCTGCCACAAGCAGGAAGCCTGGCTTCCCATGGAGGGACAAAGGCCTCCTAAAAACTGACATCAGGCACCTGGGCAGATGACTTTACTTACCCCTGGAAACAAGACCTGCTTTGTGCCCAACTCCCTCTGCCGGGCACCAGGCCTCGGCCACCTACAATCCTGAACGGAACAGGATTTCTTCCAGATGCAAGCTGCCACAAGCAGGAAGCCTGGCTTCCCATGGAGGGCCAAAGGCCTCCTACAAACTGACATCAGGCACGTGGGCAGCTGACTTTACTTACCCCTCTAAACAGCCCATCCTTTGTGCCCAACTCCCTCTGCCGGGCACCTGGCCTCGGCCACCTACAATTCCGAACGGAGCAGCATTTCTTCCAGATGCAAGCTGCCACAAGCTTGAACACTAGCTTCCCTTGGAGGGCCAAAGGCCTCCTACAAACTGACATCAGGCACGTGGGCAGCTGACTTTACTTACCCCTGGAAACAGCCCATCCTTTGTGCCTAACTCCCTCAGCTGGGCACGCAGCTCCGGCCACCTACAATACCGAACGGAACAGGATTTCTTCCCGATGCAAACTGCCTTGAACAGGAAGACAAGCTTTCCTTGGAGGGCCAAAGGCCTCCTACAAACTGACATCAGGCACCTGGGCAGCTGACTTTACTTACCCCTGGAAACAGGCCATCATTTGTGCCCAACTCCCTCAGCCGGGCCCACAGCTTTGGCCACCTACAATCCTGAACGGAACAGGAGTTCTTCCAGATGCAAGCTGCCACAAGCTGGAAATGTGGCTTCACTTGGAGGGCCAAAGGCCTCCTACAAACTGACATCAGGCACCGGGTCAGCTGACTTTACTTTCCTAAAGAAACAGGCCATAATTTGTGCCCAACTCCCTCTGCCGGGCACCTGGCCTCGGCCACCTACAATCCCGAACGGAACAGGATTTCTTCCAGATGCAAGCTGCCACAAACTGGAAGACAGGCTTCCCTTGGAGGGCCAAAGGCCTCCTACAAACTGACATCAGGCACCTGGGCAGCTGACTTTACTTACCCCTGGAAACAGCCCATCCTTTGTGCCCAACTCCCTCTGCCGGGCACCAGGCCTCGGCCACCTGCAATCCCGAACAGATCAGTATTACTTCCCGATGCAAGCTGCCACAAGCTGGAAGACGGGCTTTCCATGGAGGACCAATAGCCACCTGCAAACTGACATCAGGCACCTGGGCAGCTGACTTTACTTACCCCTGGAAACAGCCCATCCTTTGTGTCCAACTCCCTCATCCGGGCACCCAGCTCCGGCCCCCTACAATCCCGAACGGAACACGATTTCTTCCAGATGCAAGCTGCCACAAGCAGGAAGCCTGGCTTCCCATGGAGGGCCAAAGGCCTCCTAAAAACTGACATCAGGCACCTGGGCAGATGACTTTACTTACCCCTGGAAACAAGACATCCTTTGTGCCCAACTCCCTCTGCCGGGCAGATGGCCTCGGCCACCTACAATCCCGAACGGAACCGGAGTTCTTCCAGATGCAAGCTGCCACAAGCTGGAAACGTGGCTTCACTTGGGGGGCCAAAGGCCTCCTAAAAAGTGACATCAGGCACCTGGGCAGCTGACTTTACTTACCCCTGGAAACAGCCCATCCTTTGTGCCAAACTCCCTCTGCCGGGCACCGGGCCTCGCCCACCTACAATCCAGAACGGAACAGGATTTCTTCCAGATGCAAGCTGCCACAAGCTGGAAGACTAGCTTCCCTTGGAGGGCCAAAGGCCTCCTACAAACTGACATCAGGCACCTGGGCTGCTGACTTTACTTACCCCTGGAAACAGGCCATCCTTTGTGCCCAACTCCCTCTGCCGGGCACCTGGCCTCGGCCACCTACAATCCTGAACGGAACAGGATTTCTTCCAGATGCAAGCTGCCACAAACTGGAAGCCTGTCATCCCTTGGAGGGCCAAAGGGCTCCTACAAACTGACATCAGGAACCTGGGCAGCTGACCTTACTTACCACTGGAAACCAGCCATCATATGTGCCCAACTCCCTCTGCCGGGCACCTGGCCTCGGCCACCTACAATCCCGAACGGAACAGGATTTCTTCCAGATGCAAGCTGCCACAAGCAGTAAACCTGGCTTCCCATGGAGGGCCAAAGGCCTCCTACTAACTGACATCAGGCACCTGGGCAGCTGACTTTACTTACCCCTGGAAACAGCCCATCCTTTGTGCCCAACTCCCTCTGCCGGGCACCTGGCCTCGGCCACCTACAATCCCGAACGGAACAGGATTTCTTCCAGATGCAAGCTGCCTTTAACAGGAAGACTAGCTTCCCATCGAGGGCCAAAGGCCTCCTACAAACTGACATCAGACATTTGGGCAGCTGACTTAACTTACCCCTGGAAACAGCCCATCCTTTGTGCCCAACTCCCTCTGCCAAGCACCAGGCCTCGCCCACCTACAATCCCGAACGGAACAGGATTTCTTCCAGATGCAAGCTGCCACAATCTGGAAGACAAGCTTCCCTTGGAGGGCCAAAGGCCTCCTACAAACTGACATCAGGCACCAGGGGAGCTGACTTTACTTACCCCTGGAAACAGCCCATCCGTTGTGCCCAACTCCCTCTGCCGGGCACCTGGCCTCGCCCACCTACAATCCCGAACGGAACAGGATTTCTTCCAGATGCAAGCTGCCACAAACTGGAAGACAAGCTTCCCTTGGAGGGCCAAAGGCCTCCTACAAACTGACATCAGGCACCTGGGCAGCTGACTTTACTTACCCCTGGAAACAGCCCATCCTTTGTGCCCAACTCCCTCTGCCGGGCACCAGGCCTCGGACACCTACAATCCTGAACGGAACAGGATTTCTTCCAGATGCAAGCTGCCACAAGCTGGAAGCCTGGCTTCCCTTGGAGGGCCAAAGGCCTCCTACAAACTGACATCAGGCACGTGGGCAGCTGACTTTACTTACCCCTCTAAAGAGGACATCTTTGTGCCCAACTCCCTCTGCCGGGCACCTGGCCTCGGCCACCTACAATCCCGAACGAAACAGCATTTCTTCCAGATGCATGCTGCCACAAGCTGGAAGACTAGCTTCACTTGGAGGGCCAAAGGCCTCCTACAAACTGACATCAGGCACCTGGGCAGCTGACTTTACTTACCCCTGGAAACAGGCCATCCTTTGTGCCCAACTCCCTCTGCCGGGCACCTGGCCTCGGCCACCTACAATCCTGAACGGAACAGGATTTCTTCCAGATGAAAGCTGCCACAAGCTGGAAGACTGGTTTCTCATGGAGGACCAAAGGCCTCCTACAAACTGGCATCAGGTACCTGGGCAGCTGACTTTACTTACCCCTGGAAACAGCCCATCCTTTGTGCCCAACTCCCTCTGCCGGGCACCAGGTCTCGCCCACCTACAATCCCGAACGGAACAGGATTTCTTCCAGATGCAAGCTGCCACAAACTGGAAGACAAGCTTCCCTTGGAGGGCCAAAGGCCTCCTACAAACTGACATCAGGCACCTGGGCAGCTGACTTTACTTACCCCTGGAAACAGCCCATCCTTTGTGCCCAACTCCCTCTGCCGGGCACCAGGCCTCGCCCACCTACAATCCCGAACGGAACAGGATTTCTTCCAGATGCAAGCTGCCACAAACTGGAAGACAAGCTTCCCTTGGAGGGCCAAAGGCCTCCTACAAACTGACATCAGGCACCTGGGCAGCTGACCTTACTTACCCCTGGAAACCAGCCATCATATGTGCCCAACTCCCTCTGCCGGGCACCCAGCTCCGGCCCCCTACAATCCCGAACGGAACACGATTTCTTCCAGATGCAAGCTGCCACAAGGAGGAAGCCTGGCTTCCCATGGAGGGACAAAGGCCTCCTAAAAACTGACATCAGGCACCTGGGCAGATGACTTTACTTACCCCTGGAAACAAGACCTGCTTTGTGCCCAACTCCCTCTGCCGGGCACCAGGCCTCGGCCACCTACAATCCTGAACGGAACAGGATTTCTTCCAGATGCAAGCTGCCACAAGCAGGAAGCCTGGCTTCCCATGGAGGGCCAAAGGCCTCCTACAAACTGACATCAGGCACGTGGGCAGCTGACTTTACTTACCCCTCTAAACAGCCCATCCTTTGTGCCCAACTCCCTCTGCCGGGCACCTGGCCTCGGCCACCTACAATTCCGAACGGAGCAGCATTTCTTCCAGATGCAAGCTGCCACAAGCTTGAACACTAGCTTCCCTTGGAGGGCCAAAGGCCTCCTACAAACTGACATCAGGCACGTGGGCAGCTGACTTTACTTACCCCTGGAAACAGCCCATCCTTTGTGCCTAACTCCCTCAGCTGGGCACCCAGCTCCGGCCACCTACAATACCGAACGGAACAGGATTTCTTCCCGATGCAAACTGCCTTGAACAGGAAGACAAGCTTTCCTTGGAGGGCCAAAGGCCTCCTACAAACTGACATCAGGCACCTGGGCAGCTGACTTTACTTACCCCTGGAAACAGGCCATCATTTGTGCCCAACTCCCTCAGCCGGGCCCACAGCTTTAGCCACCTACAATCCTGAACGGAACAGGAGTTCTTCCAGATGCAAGCTGCCACAAGCTGGAAATGTGGCTTCAGTTGGAGGGCCAAAGGCCTCCTACAAACTGACATCAGGCACCGGGTCAGCTGACTTTACTTTCCTAAAGAAACAGGCCATAATTTGTGCCCAACTCCCTCTGCCGGGCACCTGGCCTCGGCCACCTACAATCCCGAACAGAACAGGATTTCTTCCAGATGCAAGCTGCCACAAACTGGAAGACAGGCTTCCCTTGGAGGGCCAAAGGCCTCCTACAAACTGACATCAGGCACCTGGGCAGCTGACTTTACTTACCCCTGGAAACAGGCCATCCTTTGTGCCCAACTCCCTCTGCCGGGCACCAGGCCTCGGCCACCTGCAATCCCGAACAGATCAGTATTACTTCCCGATGCAAGCTGCCACAAGCTGGAAGACGGGCTTTCCATGGAGGACCAATAGCCACCTGCAAACTGACATCAGGCACCTGGGCAGCTGACTTTACTTACCCCTGGAAACAGCCCATCCTTTGTGTCCAACGCCCTCATCCGGGCACCCAGCTCCGGCCCCCTACAATCCCGAACGGAACACGATTTCTTCCAGATGCAAGCTGCCACAAGCAGGAAGCCTGGCTTCCCATGGAGGGCCAAAGGCCTCCTAAAAACTGACATCAGGCACCTGGGCAGATGACTTTACTTACCCCTGGAAACAAGACATCCTTTGTGCCCAACTCCCTCTGCCGGGCAGATGGCCTCGGCCACCTACAATCCCGAACGGAACCGGAGTTCTTCCAGATGCAAGCTGCCACAAGCTGGAAACGTGGCTTCACTTGGGGGGCCAAAGGCCTCCTAAAAAGTGACATCAGGCACCTGGGCAGCTGACTTTACTTACCCCTGGAAACAGCCCATCCTTTGTGCCAAACTCCCTCTGCCGGGCACCGGGCCTCGCCCACCTACAATCCAGAACGGAACAGGATTTCTTCCAGATGCAAGCTGCCACAAGCTGGAAGACTAGCTTCCCTTGGAGGGCCAAAGGCCTCCTACAAACTGACATCAGGCACCTGGGCTGCTGACTTTACTTACCCCTGGAAACAGGCCATCCTTTGTGCCCAACTCCCTCTGCCGGGCACCTGGCCTCGGCCACCTACAATCCTGAACGGAACAGGATTTCTTCCAGATGCAAGCTGCCACAAACTGGAAGCCTGTCATCCCTTGGAGGGCCAAAGGGCTCCTACAAACTGACATCAGGAACCTGGGCAGCTGACCTTACTTACCACTGGAAACCAGCCATCATATGTGCCCAACTCCCTCTGCCGGGCACCTGGCCTCGGCCACCTACAATCCCGAACGGAACAGGATTTCTTCCAGATGCAAGCTGCCACAAGCAGTAAACCTGGCTTCCCATGGAGGGCCAAAGGCCTCCTACTAACTGACATCAGGCACCTGGGCAGCTGACTTTACTTACCCCTGGAAACAGCCCATCCTTTGTGCCCAACTCCCTCTGCCGGGCACCTGGCCTCGGCCACCTACAATCCCGAACGGAACAGGATTTCTTCCAGATGCAAGCTGCCTTTAACAGGAAGACTAGCTTCCCTTGGAGGGCCAAAGGCCTCCTACAAACTGACATCAGACATTTGGGCAGCTGACTTAACTTACCCCTGGAAACAGTCCATCCTTTGTGCCCAACTCCCTCTGCCAAGCACCAGGCCTCGCCCACCTACAATCCCGAACGGAACAGGATTTCTTCCAGATGCAAGCTGCCACAATCTGGAAGACAAGCTTCCCTTGGAGGGCCAAAGGCCTCCTACAAACTGACATCAGGCACCTTGGCAGCTGACTTTACTTACCCCTGTAAACAGCCCATCCGTTGTGCCCAACTCCCTCTGCCGGGCACCTGGCCTCGCCCACCTACAATCCCGAACGGAACAGGATTTCTTCCAGATGCAAGCTGCCACAAACTGGAAGACAAGCTTCCCTTGGAGGGCCAAAGGCCTCCTACAAACTGACATCAGGCACCTGGGCAGCTGACTTTACTTACCCCTGGAAACAGCCCATCCTTTGTGCCCAACTCCCTCTGCCGGGCACCAGGCCTCGGCCACCTACAATCCTGAACGGAACAGGATTTCTTCCAGATGCAAGCTGCCACAAGCTGGAAGCCTGGCTTCCCTTGGAGGGCCAAAGGCCTCCTACAAACTGACATCAGGCACGTGGGCAGCTGACTTTACTTACCCCTCTAAAGAGGACATCTTTGTGCCCAACTCCCTCTGCCGGGCACCTGGCCTCGGCCACCTACAATCCCGAACGAAACAGCATTTCTTCCAGATGCATGCTGCCACAAGCTGGAAGACTAGCTTCCCTTGGAGGGCCAAAGGACTCCTACAAACTGACATCAGGCACGTGGGCAGCTGACTTTACTTACCCCTCTAAACAGGACATCTTTGTGCCCAACTCCCTCTGCCGGGCACCTGGCCTCGGCCACCTACAATCCCGAACGAAACAGCATTTCTTCCAGATGCATGCTGCCACAAGCTGGAAGACTAGCTTCACTTGGAGGGCCAAAGGCCTCCTACAAACTGACATCAGGCACCTGGGCAGCTGACTTTACTTACTCCTGGAAACAGCCCATCCTTTGTGCCCAACTCCCTCTGCCGGGCACCAGGCCTCGGCCACCTACAATCCTGAACGGAACAGGATTTCTTCCAGATGCAAGCTGCCACAAGCAGGAAGCCTGGCTTCCCATGGAGGGCCAAAGGCCTCCTACAAACTGACATCAGGCACGTGGGCAGCTGACTTTACTTACCCCTCTAAACAGGACATCCTTTGTGCCCAACTCCCTCTGCCGGGCACCTGGCCTCGGCCACCTACAATTCCGAACGGAGCAGCATTTCTTCCAGATGCAAGCTGCCACAAGCTTGAACACTAGCTTCCCTTGGAGGGCCAAAGGCCTCCTACAAACTGACATCAGGCACCTGGGCAGCTGACTTTACTTACCCCAGGAAACAGCCCATCCTTTGTGCCTAACTCCCTCAGCTGGGCACCCAGCTCCGGCCACCTACAATACCGAACGGAACAGGATTTCTTCCCGATGCAAACTGCCTTGAACAGGAAGACAAGCTTTCCTTGGAGGGCCAAAGGCCTCCTATAAACTGACATCAGGCACCTGGGCAGCTGACTTTACTTACCCCTGGAAACAGGCCATCATTTGTGCCCAACTCCCTCAGCTGGGCCCACAGCTTTGGCCACCTACAATCCTGAACGGAACAGGAGTTCTTCCAGATGCAAGCTGCCACAAGCTGGAAATGTGGCTTCACTTGGAGGGCCAAAGGCCTCCTACAAACTGACATCAGGCACCGGGTCAGCTGACTTTACTTTCCTAAAGAAACAGGCCATCATATGTGCCCAACTCCCTCTGCCGGGCACCTGGCCTCGGCCACCTACAATCCCGAACGGAACAGGATTTCTTACAGATGCAAGCTGCCACAAACTGGAAGACAGGCTTCCCTTGGAGGGCCAAAGGCCTCCTACAAACTGACATCAGGCACCTGGGCAGCTGACTTTACTTACCCCTGGAAACAGCCCATCCTTTGTGCCCAACTCCCTCTGCCGGGCACCAGGCCTCGGCCACCTGCAATCCCGAACAGATCAGTATTACTTCCCGATGCAAGCTGCCACAAGCTGGAAGACGGGCTTTCCATGGAGGACCAATAGCCACCTGCAAACTGACATCAGGCACCTGGGCAGCTGACTTTACTTACCCCTGGAAACAGCCCATCCTTTGTGTCCAACTCCCTCATCCGGGCACCCAGCTCCGGCCCCCTACAATGCCGAACGGAACACGATTTCTTCCAGATGCAAGCTGCCACAAGCAGGAAGCCTGGCTTCCCATGGAGGGCCAAAGGCCTCCTAAAAACTGACATCAGGCACCTGGGCAGATGACTTTACTTACCCCTGGAAACAAGACATCCTTTGTGCCAAACTCCCTCTGCCGGGCACCGGGCTTTGCCCACCTACAATCCAGAACGGAACAAGATTTCTTCCAGATGCAAGCTGCCACAAGTTGGAAGACTAGCTTCCCTTGGAGGGCCAAAGGCCTCCTACAAACTGACATCAGGCACCTGGGCTGCTGACTTTACTTACCCCTGGAAACAGGCCATCCTTTGTGCCCAACTCCCTCTGCCGGGCACCTGGCCTCGGCCACCTACAATCCTGAACGGAACAGGATTTCTTCCAGATGCAAGCTGCCACAAACTGGAAGCCTGTCATCCCTTGGAGGGCCAAAGGGCTCCTACAAACTGACATCAGGAACCTGGGCAGCTGACCTTACTTACCACTGGAAACCAGCCATCATATGTGCCCAACTCCCTCTGCCGGGCACCTGGCCTCGGCCACCTACAATCCCGAACGGAACAGGATTTCTTCCAGATGCAAGCTGCCACAAGCAGGAAGCCTGGCTTCCCATGGAGGGCCAAAGGCCTCCTACTAACTGACATCAGGCACCTGGGCAGCTGACTTTACTTACCCCTGGAAACAGCCCATCCTTTGTGCCCAACTCCCTCTGCCGGGCACCTGGCCTCGGCCACCTACAATCCCGAACGGAACAGGATTTCTTCCAGATGCATGCTGCCTTTAACAGGAAGACTAGCTTCCCTTGGAGGGCCAAAGGCCACCTACAAACTGACATCAGACATTTGGGCAGCTGACTTAACTTACCCCTGGAAACAGCCCATCCTTTGTGCCCAACTCCCTCTGCCAAGCACCAGGCCTCGCCCACCTACAATCCCGAACGGAACAGGATTTCTTCCAGATGCAAGCTGCCACAATCTGGAAGACAAGCTTCCCTTGGAGGGCCAAAGGCCTCCTACAAACTGACATCAGGCACCTTGTCAGCTGACTTTACTTACTTCTGTAAACAGCCCATCCGTTGTGCCCAACTCCCTCTGCCGGGCACCTGGCCTCGCCCACCTACAATCCCGAACGGAACAGGATTTCTTCCAGATGCAAGCTGCCACAAACTGGAAGACAAGCTTCCCTTGGAGGGCCAAAGGCCTCCTACAAACTGACATCAGGCACCTGGGCAGCTGACTTTACTTACCCCTGGAAACAGCCCATCCTTTGTGCCCAACTCCCTCTGCCGGACACCAGGCCTCGGCCACCTACAATCCTGAACGGAACAGGATTTCTTCCAGATGCAAGCTGCCACAAGCTGGAAGCCTGGCTTCCCTTGGAGGGCCAAAGGCCTCCTACAAACTGACATCAGGCACGTGGGCAGCTGACTTTACTTACCCCTCTAAAGAGGACATCTTTGTGCCCAACTCCCTCTGCCGGGCACCTGGCCTCGGCCACCTACAATCCCGAACGAAACAGCATTTCTTCCAGATGCATGCTGCCACAAGCTGGAAGACTAGCTTCCCTTGGAGGGCCAAAGGACTCCTACAAACTGACATCAGGCACGTGGGCAGCTGACTTTACTTACCCCTCTAAACAGGACATCTTTGTGCCCAACTCCCTCTGCTGGGCACCTGGCCTCGGCCACCTACAATCCCGAACGAAACAGCATTTCTTCCAGATGCATGCTGCCACAAGCTGGAAGACTAGCTTCACTTGGAGGGCCAAAGGCCTCCTACAAACTGACATCAGGCACCTGGGCAGCTGACTTTACTTACCCCTGGAAACAGGCCATCCTTTGTGCCCAATTCCCTCTGCCGGGCACCTGGCCTCGGCCACCTACAATCCCGAACGGAACAGGATTTCTTCCAGATGAAAGCTGCCACAAGCTGGAAGACTGGTTTCTCATGGAGGACCAAAGGCCTCCTACAAACTGGCATCAGGCACCTGGGCAGCTGACTTTACTTACCCCTGGAAACAGCCCATCCTTTGTGCCCAACTCCCTCTGCCGGGCACCAGGTCTCGCCCACCTACAATCCCGAACGGAACAGGATTTCTTCCAGATGCAAGCTGCCACAAACTGGAAGACAAGCTTCCCTTGGAGGGCCAAAGGCCTCCTACAAACTGACATCAGGCACCTGGGCAGCTGACTTTACTTACCCCTGGAAACAGCCCATCCTTTGTGCCCAACTCCCTCTGCCGGGCACCTGGCCTCGGCCACCTACAATCCCGAACGGAACAGGATTTCTTCCAGATGCAAGCTGCCACAAACTGGAAGACAAGCTTCCCTTGGAGGGCCAAAGGCCTCCTACAAACTGACATCAGGCACCTGGGCAGCTGACCTTACTTACCCCTGGAAACCAGCCATCATATGTGCCCAACTCCCTCTGCCGGGCACCTGGCCTCGGCCACCTACAATCCCGAACGGAACAGGATTTCTTCCAGATGCAAGCTGCCACAAGCAGGAAGCCTGGCTTCCCATGGAGGGCCAAAGGCCTCCTACAAACTGACATCAGGCACCTGGGCAGCTGACTTTACTTACCCCTGGAAACAGGCCATCATTTGTGCCTAACTCCCTCAGCTGGGCACCCAGCTCCGGCCACCTACAATCCCGAACGAAACAGGATTTCTTCCCGATGCAAACTGCCTTGAACAGGAAGACAAGCTTCCCATGGAGGGCCAAAGGCCTCCTACAAACTGACATCAGGCACCTGGGCAGCTGACTTTACTTACCCCTGGAAACAGTCCATCCTTTGTGCCCAACTCCCTCTGCCGGGCCCACAGCTTTGGCCACCTGCAATCCCGAACGGAACAGGATTTCTTCCAGATGCAAGCTGCCACAAGCTGGAAATGTGGCTTCACGTGGAGGGCCAAAGGCCTCCTACAAACTGACATCAGGCACCTGGGCAGCTGACTTTACTTTCCTAAAGAAACAGGCCATCATTTGTGCCCAACTCCCTCTGCCGGGCACCTGGCCTCGGCCACCTACAATCCCGAATGGAACAGGATTTCTTCCAGATGCAAGCTGCCACAAACTGGAAGCCTGTCTTCCCTTGGAGGGCCAAATGCCTCCTACAAACTGACATCAGGCACCTGGGCAGCTGACTTTACTTACCCCTGGAAACAGGCCATCCTTTGTGCCCAACTCCCTCTGCTGGGCACCAGGCCTCGGCCACCTACAATCCCGAACGTAACAGGATTTCTTCCAGATGCAAGCTGCCACAAGCAGGAAACCTGGCTTCCCTTGGAGGGCCAAAGGCCTCCTACAAACTGACATCAGGCACCTGGGCAGCTGACTTTACTTACCCCTGGAAACAGGCCATCCTTTGTGCCCAACTTCCTCTGCCGGGCACCCTGCTCCGGCAACCTACAATCCCGAACGTAACAGGATTTCTTCCAGATGCAAGCTGCCACAAGCAGGAAACCTGGCTTCTCTTGGTGGGTCAAAGGCCTCCTACAAACTGACATCAGGCACCTGGGCAGCTGACTTTACTTATCCCTGGAAACAGGCCATCCTTTGTGCCCAACTCCCTCTGCCGGGCACCTGGCCTCGGCCACCTACAATCCCGAACGGAACCGGAGTTCTTCCAGATGCAAGCTGCCACAAGCTGAAACGTGGCTTCCCTTGGAGGGCCATTGGCCTCCTACAAACTGACATCAGGCACCTGGGCAGCTGACTTTACTTACCCCTGGAAACAGGCCATCCAGTGTGCCCAACTCCCTCTGCCGGGCACCTCGCCTCGGCCACCTACAATCCCGAACGGAACAGGATTTCTTCCCGATGCAAGCTGCCACAAGCTGGAAGACTGGTTTCCCTTGGAGGACCAAAGGCCTCCTACAAACTGACATCAGGCACCTGGGCAGCTGACTTTACTTACTCCTGGAAACAGCCCATCCTTTGTGCCCAACTCCCTCTGCCGGGCACCAGGCCTCGGCCACCTACAATCCTGAACGGAACAGGATTTCTTCCAGATGCAAGCTGCCACAAGCAGGAAGCCTGGCTTCCCTTGGAGGGCCAAAGGCCTCCTACAAACTGACATCAGGCACCGGGTCAGCTGACTTTACTTACCCCTCTAAACAGGACATCCTTTGTGCCCAACTCCCTCTGCCGGGCACCTGGCCTCGGCCACCTAGAATCCCGAACGGAGCAGCATTTCTTCCCGATGCAAGCTGCCACAAGCTTGAAGACTAGCTTCCCTTGGAGGGCCAAAGGCCTCCTACAAACTGACATCAGGCACCTGGGCAGCTGACTTTACTTACCCCTGGAAACAGCCCATCCTTTGTGCCTAACTCCCTCAGCTGGGCACCCAGCTCCGGCCACCTACAATCCCGAACGAAACAGGATTTCTTCCCGATGCAAACTGCCTTGAACAGGAAGCCTGGCTTCCCATGGAGGGCCAAAGGCCTCGTACAAACTGACATCAGGCACCTTGGCAGCTGACTTTACTTACCCCTGGAAACAGGCCATCATTTGTGCCCAACTCCCTCAGCCGGGCCCACAGCTTTGGCCACCTACAATCCTGAACGGAACAGGAGTTCTTCCAGATGCAAGCTGCCACAAGCTGGAAATGTGGCTTCACTTGGAGGGCCAAAGGCCTCCTACAAACTGACATCAGGCACCGGGGCAGCTGACTTTACTTTCCTAAAGAAACAGGCCATCATTTGTGCCCAACTCCCTCTGCCGGGCACCTGGCCTCGGCCACCTACAATCCCGAACGGAACAGGATTTCTTCCAGATGCAAGCTGCCACAAACTGGAAGACAGGCTTCCCTTGGAGGGCCAAAGGCCTCCTACAAACTGACATCAGGCACCTGGGCAGCTGACTTTACTTACCCCTGGAAACAGGCCATCCTTTGTGCCCAACTCCCTCTGCCGGGCACCAGGCCTCGGCCACCTGTAATCCCGAACAGATCAGTATTACTTCCCGATGCAAGCTGCCACAAGCTGGAAGCCGGGCTTTCCATGGAGGACCAATAGCCACCTGCAAACTGACATCAGGCACCTGGGCAGCTGACTTTACTTACCCCTGGAAACAGCCCATCATTTGTGCCCAACTCCCTCATCCGGGCACCCAGCTCCGGCCCCCTACAATCCCGAACGGAACACGATTTCTTCCAGATGCAAGCTGCCACAAGCAGGAAGCCTGGCTTCCCATGGAGGGCCAAAGGCCTCCTAAAAACTGACATCAGGCACCTGGGCAGATGACTTTACTTACCCCTGGAAACAAGACCTGCTTTGTGCCCAACTCCCTCTGCCGGGCAGATGGCCTCGGCCACCTACAATCCCGAACGGAACCGGAGTTCTTCCAGATGCAAGCTGCCACAAGCTGGAAACGTGGCTTCACTTGGGGGGCCAAAGGCCTCCTACAAACTGACATCAGGCACCTGGGCAGCTGACTTTACTTACCCCTGGAAACAGCCCATCCTTTGTGCCAAACTCCCTCTGCCGGGCACCGGGCCTCGCCCACCTACAATCCCGAACGGAACAGCATTTCTTCCAGATGCAAGCTGCCACAAGCTGGAAGACTAGCTTCCCTTGGAGGGCCAAAGGCCTCCTACAAACTGACATCAGGCACCTGGGCTGCTGACTTTACTTACCCCTGGAAACAGGCCATCCTTTGTGCCCAACTCTCTCTGCCAAGCACCAGGCCTCGGCCACCTACAATCCCGAACGGAACAGGATTTCTTCCAGATGCAAGCTGCCACAAACTGGAAGCCTGTCATCCCTTGGAGGGCCAAAGGCCTCCTACAAACTGACATCAGGAACCTGGGCAGCTGACCTTACTTACCACTGGAAACCAGCCATCATATGTGCCCAACTCCCTCTGCCGGGCACCTGGCCTCGGCCACCTACAATCCCGAACGGAACAGGATTTCTTCCAGATGAAAGCTGCCACAAGCAGTAAACCTGGCTTCCCATGGAGGGCCAAAGGCCTCCTACAAACTGACATCAGGCACCTGGGCAGCTGACTTTACTTACCCCTGGAAACAGCCCATCCTTTGTGCCCAACTCCCTCTGCCGGGCACCTGGCCTCGGCCACCTACAATCCCGAACGGAACAGGATTTCTTCCAGATGCAAGCTGCCTTTAACAGGAAGACTAGCTTCCCTTGGAGGGCCAAAGGCCTCCTATAAACTGACATCAGACATTTGGGCAGCTGACTTAACTTACCCCTGGAAACAGCCCATCCTTTGTGCCCAACTCCCTCTGCCAAGCACCAGGCCTCGCCCACCTACAATCCCGAACGGAACAGGATTTCTTCCAGATGCAAGCTGCCACAAACTGGAAGACAAGCTTCCCTTGGAGGGCCAAAGGCCTCCTACAAACTGACATCAGGCACCTTGGCAGCTGACTTTACTTACTTCTGGAAACAGCCCATCCGTTGTGCCCAACTCCCTCTGCCGGGCACCTGGCCTCGCCCACCTACAATCCCGAACGGAACAGGATTTCTTCCAGATGCAAGCTGCCACAAACTGGAAGACAAGCTTCCCTTGGAGGGCCAAAGGCCTCCTACAAACTGACATCAGGCACCTGGGCAGCTGACCTTACTTACCCCTGGAAACAGCCCATCCTTTGTGCCCAACTCCCTCTGCCGGGCACCAGGCCTCGGCCACCTACAATCCTGAACGGAACAGGATTTCTTCCAGATGCAAGCTGCCACAAGCAGGAAGCCTGGCTTCCCTTGGAGGGCCAAAGGCCTCCTACAAACTGACATCAGGCACGTGGGCAGCTGACTTTACTTACCCCTCTAAACAGGACATCTTTGTGCCCAACTCCCTCTGCCGGGCACCAGGCCTCGGCCACATACAATCCCGAACGAAACAGCATTTCTTCCAGATGCAAGCTGCCACAAGCTGGAAGACTAGCTTCCCTTGGAGGGCCAAATGCCTCCTACAAACTGACATCAGGCACCTGGGCAGCTGACTTTACTTATCCCTGGAAAAAGGACATCCTTTGTGCCCAAGTCCCTCTGCCGGGCACCAGGCCTCGGCCACCTGCAATCCCGAACAGATCAGTATTACATCCCGATGCAAGCTGCCACAAGCTGGAAGCCTGGCTTTCCATGGAGGACCAATAGCCACCTGCAAACTGACATCAGGCACCTGGGCAGCTGACTTTACTTACCCCTGGAAAAAGCCCATCCTTTGTGTCCAACTCCCTCATCCGGGCACCCAGCTCCGGCCCCCTACTATCCCGAACGGAACACGATTTCCTCCTGATGCAAGCTGCCACAAGCAGGAAGCCTGGCTTCCCATGGAGGGCCAAAGGCCTCCTAAAAACTGACATCACGCACCTGGGCAGATGACTTTACTTACCCCTGGAAACAAGACATCCTTTGTGCCCAACTCCCTCTGCCGGGCAGATGGCCTCGGCCACCTACAATCCCGAACGGAACCGGAGTTCTTCCAGATGCAAGCTGCCACAAGCTGGAAACGCGGCTTCACTTGGAGGGCCAAAGGCCTCCTACAAACTGACATCAGGCACCTGGGCATCTGAGTTTACTTTCCCCTGGAAACAGCCCATCCTTTGTGCCCAACTCCCTCTGCCGGGCACCTGGCCTCGCCCACCTACAATCCCGAACGGAACAGGATTTCTTCCAGATGCAAGCTGCCACAAGCTGGAAGACTAGCTTCCCTTGGAGGGCCAAAGGCCTCCTACAAACTGACATCAGGCACCTGGGCTGCTGACCTTACTTACCCCTGGAAACCAGCCATCATATGTGCCCAACTCCCTCTGCCGGGCACCTGGCCTCGGCCACCTACAATCCCGAACGGAACAGGATTTCTTCCAGATGCAAGCTGCCACAAGCAGTAAACCTGGCTTCCCATGGAGGGCCAAAGGCCTCCTACAAACTGACATCGGGCACCTGGGCAGCTGACTTTACTTACCCCTGGAAACAGCCCATCCTTTGTGCCCAACTCCCTCTGCCGGGCACCTGGCCTCGGCCACCTACAATCCCGAACGGAACAGGATTTCTTCCAGATGCAAGCTGCCTTTAACAGGAAGACTAGCTTCCCTTGGAGGGCCAAAGGCCTCCTATAAACTGACATCAGACATTTGGGCAGCTGACTTAACTTACCCCTGGAAACAGCCCATCCTTTGTGCCCAACTCCCACTGCCAAGCACCAGGCCTCGCCCACCTACAATCCCGAACGGAACAGGATTTCTTCCAGATGCAAGCTGCCACAAACTGGAAGACAAGCTTCCCTTGGAGGGCCAAAGGCCTCCTACAAACTGACATCAGGCACCTGGGCAGCTGACTTTACTTACCCCTGGAAACAGCCCATCCTTTGTGCCCAACTCCCTCTGCCGGGCACCAGGCCTCGGCCACCTACAATCCTGAACGGAACAGGATTTCTTCCAGATGCAAGCTGCCACAAGCAGGAAGCCTGGCTTCCCATGGAGGGCCAAAGGCCTCCTACAAACTGACATCAGGCACCTGGGCAGCTGACTTTACTTACCCCTGGAAACAGGCCATCCTTTGTGCCTAACTCCCTCAGCTGGGCACCCAGCTCCGGCCACCTACAATCCCGAACGAAACAGGATTTCTTCCCGATGCAAACTGCCTTGAACAGGAAGACAAGCTTCCCATGGAGGGCCAAAGGCCTCCTAAAAACTGACATCAGGCACCTGGGCAGCTGACTTTACTTACCCCTGGAAACAGGACATCCTTTGTGCCCAACTCCCTCTGCCGGGCCCACAGCTTTGGCCACCTACAATCCCGAACGGAACAGGAGTTCTTCCAGATGCAAGCTGCCACAAGCTGGAAATGTGGCTTCACTTGGAGGGCCAAAGGCCTCCTACAAACTGACATCAGGCACCTGGGCAGCTGACTTTACTTTCCTAAAGAAACAGGCCATCATTTGTGCCCAACTCCCTCTGCCGGGCACCTGGCCTCGGCCACCTACAATCCCGAACGGAACCGGAGTTCTTCCAGATGCAAGCTGCCACAAGCTGAAACGTGGCTTCTCTTGGAGGGCCATTGGCCCCCTACAAACTGACATCAGGCACCTGGGCAGCTGACTTTACTTACTCCTGGAAACAGCCCATCCTTTGTGCCCAACTCCCTCTGCCGGGCACCAGGCCTCGGCCACCTACAATCCTGAACGGAACAGGATTTCTTCCAGATGCAAGCTGCCACAAGCAGGAAGCCTGGCTTCCCATGGAGGGCCAAAGGCCTCCTACAAACTGACATCAGGCACGTGGGCAGCTGACTTTACTTACCCCTCTAAACAGGACATCCTTTGTGCCCAACTCCCTCTGCCGGGCACCTGGCCTCGGCCACCTACAATTCCGAACGGAGCAGCATTTCTTCCAGATGCAAGCTGCCACAAGCTTGAAGACTAGCTTCCCTTGGAGGGCCAAAGGCCTCCTACAAACTGACATCAGGCACCTGGGCAGCTGACTTTACTTACCCCTGGAAACAGCCCATCCTTTGTGCCTAACTCCCTCAGCTGGGCACCCAGCTCCGGCCACCTACAATCCCGAACGGAACAGGATTTCTTCCCGATGCAAACTGCCTTGAACAGGAAGACAAGCTTCCCTTGGAGGGCCAAAGGCCTCCTACAAACTGACATCAGGCACCTGGGCAGCTGACTTTACTTACCCCTCTAAACAGGACATCTTTGTGCCCAACTCCCTCTGCCGGGCACCAGGCCTCGGCCACATACAATCCCGAACGAAACAGCATTTCTTCCAGATGCATGCTGCCACAAGCTGGAAGACTAGCTTCCCTTGGAGGGCCAAATGCCTCCTACAAACTGACATCAGGCACCTGGGCAGCTGACTTTACTTATCCCTGGAAAAAGGACATCCTTTGTGCCCAAGTCCCTCTGCCGGGCACCAGGCCTCGGCCACCTGCAATCCCGAACAGATCAGTATTACATCCCGATGCAAGCTGCCACAAGCTGGAAGCCTGGCTTTCCATGGAGGACCAATAGCCACCTGCAAACTGACATCAGGCACCTGGGCAGCTGACTTTACTTACCCCTGGAAAAAGCCCATCCTTTGTGTCCAACTCCCTCATCCGGGCACCCAGCTCCGGCCCCCTACTATCCCGAACGGAACACGATTTCCTCCTGATGCAAGCTGCCACAAGCAGGAAGCCTGGCTTCCCATGGAGGGCCAAAGGCCTCCTAAAAACTGACATCACGCACCTGGGCAGATGACTTTACTTACCCCTGGAAACAAGACATCCTTTGTGCCCAACTCCCTCTGCCGGGCAGATGGCCTCGGCCACCTACAATCCCGAACGGAACCGGAGTTCTTCCAGATGCAAGCTGCCACAAGCTGGAAACGCGGCTTCACTTGGAGGGCCAAAGGCCTCCTACAAACTGACATCAGGCACCTGGGCATCTGAGTTTACTTTCCCCTGGAAACAGCCCATCCTTTGTGCCCAACTCCCTCTGCCGGGCACCTGGCCTCGCCCACCTACAATCCCGAACGGAACAGGATTTCTTCCAGATGCAAGCTGCCACAAGCTGGAAGACTAGCTTCCCTTGGAGGGCCAAAGGCCTCCTACAAACTGACATCAGGCACCTGGGCTGCTGACCTTACTTACCCCTGGAAACCAGCCATCATATGTGCCCAACTCCCTCTGCCGGGCACCTGGCCTCGGCCACCTACAATCCCGAACGGAACAGGATTTCTTCCAGATGCAAGCTGCCACAAGCAGTAAACCTGGCTTCCCATGGAGGGCCAAAGGCCTCCTACAAACTGACATCGGGCACCTGGGCAGCTGACTTTACTTACCCCTGGAAACAGCCCATCCTTTGTGCCCAACTCCCTCTGCCGGGCACCTGGCCTCGGCCACCTACAATCCCGAACGGAACAGGATTTCTTCCAGATGCAAGCTGCCTTTAACAGGAAGACTAGCTTCCCTTGGAGGGCCAAAGGCCTCCTATAAACTGACATCAGACATTTGGGCAGCTGACTTAACTTACCCCTGGAAACAGCCCATCCTTTGTGCCCAACTCCCACTGCCAAGCACCAGGCCTCGCCCACCTACAATCCCGAACGGAACAGGATTTCTTCCAGATGCAAGCTGCCAGAAACTGGAAGACAAGCTTCCCTTGGAGGGCCAAAGGCCTCCTACAAACTGACATCAGGCACCTGGGCAGCTGACTTTACTTACCCCTGGAAACAGCCCATCCTTTGTGCCCAACTCCCTCTGCCGGGCACCAGGCCTCGGCCACCTACAATCCTGAACGGAACAGGATTTCTTCCAGATGCAAGCTGCCACAAGCAGGAAGCCTGGCTTCCCATGGAGGGCCAAAGGCCTCCTACAAACTGACATCAGGCACCTGGGCAGCTGACTTTACTTACCCCTGGAAACAGGCCATCCTTTGTGCCTAACTCCCTCAGCTGGGCACCCAGCTCCGGCCACCTACAATCCCGAACGAAACAGGATTTCTTCCCGATGCAAACTGCCTTGAACAGGAAGACAAGCTTCCCATGGAGGGCCAAAGGCCTCCTAAAAACTGACATCAGGCACCTGGGCAGCTGACTTTACTTACCCCTGGAAACAGGACATCCTTTGTGCCCAACTCCCTCTGCCGGGCCCACAGCTTTGGCCACCTACAATCCCGAACGGAACAGGAGTTCTTCCAGATGCAAGCTGCCACAAGCTGGAAATGTGGCTTCACTTGGAGGGCCAAAGGCCTCCTACAAACTGACATCAGGCACCTGGGCAGCTGACTTTACTTTCCTAAAGAAACAGGCCATCATTTGTGCCCAACTCCCTCTGCCGGGCACCTGGCCTCGGCCACCTACAATCCCGAACGGAACCGGAGTTCTTCCAGATGCAAGCTGCCACAAGCTGAAACGTGGCTTCTCTTGGAGGGCCATTGGCCCCCTACAAACTGACATCAGGCACCTGGGCAGCTGACTTTACTTACTCCTGGAAACAGCCCATCCTTTGTGCCCAACTCCCTCTGCCGGGCACCAGGCCTCGGCCACCTACAATCCTGAACGGAACAGGATTTCTTCCAGATGCAAGCTGCCACAAGCAGGAAGCCTGGCTTCCCATGGAGGGCCAAAGGCCTCCTACAAACTGACATCAGGCACGTGGGCAGCTGACTTTACTTACCCCTCTAAACAGGACATCCTTTGTGCCCAACTCCCTCTGCCGGGCACCTGGCCTCGGCCACCTACAATTCCGAACGGAGCAGCATTTCTTCCAGATGCAAGCTGCCACAAGCTTGAAGACTAGCTTCCCTTGGAGGGCCAAAGGCCTCCTACAAACTGACATCAGGCACCTGGGCAGCTGACTTTACTTACCCCTGGAAACAGCCCATCCTTTGTGCCTAACTCCCTCAGCTGGGCACCCAGCTCTGGCCACCTACAATCCCGAACGGAACAGGATTTCTTCCCGATGCAAACTGCCTTGAACAGGAAGACAAGCTTCCCTTGGAGGGCCAAAGGCCTCCTACAAACTGACATCAGGCACCTGGGCAGCTGACTTTACTTACCCCTGGAAACAGGTTATCATTTGTGCCCAACTCCCTCAGCCGGGCCCACAGCTTTGGCCACCTACAATCCTGAACGGAACAGGAGTTCTTCCAGATGCAAGCTGCCACAAGCTGGAAATGTGGCTTCACTTGGAGGGCCAAAGGCCTCCTACAAACTGACATCAGGCACCGGGTCAGCTGACTTTACTTTCCTAAAGAAACAGGCCATCATTTGTGCCCAACTCCCTCTGCCGGGCACCTGGCCTCGGCCACCGACAATCCCGAATGGAACAGGATTTCTTCCAGATGCAAGCTGCCACATACTGGAAGACAGGCTTCCCTTGGAGGGCCAAAGGCCTCCTACAAACTGACATCAGGCACCTGGGCAGCTGACTTTACTTACCCCTGGAAACAGGCCATCCTTTTGCCCAACTCCCTCTGCCGGGCACCAGGCCTCGGCCACCTGCAATCCCGAACAGATCAGTATTACTTCCCGATGCAAGCTGCCACAAGCTGGAAGCCGGGCTTTACATGGAGGACCAATAGCCACCTGCAAACTGACATCAGGCACCTGGGCAGCTGACTTTACTTACCCCTGGAAACAGGCCATCCTTTGTGTCCAACTCCCTCATCCGGGCACCCAGCTCCGGCCCCCTACAATCCCGAACGGAACACGATTTCTTCCAGATGCAAGCTGCCACAAGCAGGAAGCCTGGCTTCCCATGGAGGGCCAAAGGCCTCCTAAAAACTGACATCAGGCACCTGGGCAGATGACTTTACTTACCCCTGGAAACAAGACATCCTTTGTGCCCAACTCCCTCTGCCGGGCAGATGGCCTCGGCCACCTACAATCCCGAACGGAACCGGAGTTCTTCCAGATGCAAGCTGCCACAAGCTGGAAACGTGGCTTCACTTGGGGGGCCAAAGGCCTCCTAAAAACTGACATCAGGCACCTGGGCAGCTGACTTTACTTACCCCTGGAAACAGCCCATCCTTTGTGCCAAACTCCCTCTGCCGGGCACCAGGCCTCGGCCACCTACAATCCTGAACGGAACAGGATTTCTTCCAGATGCAAGCTGCCACAAACTGGAAGCCTGTCATTCCTTGGAGGGCCAAAGGGCTCCTACAAACTGACATCAGGAACCTGGGCAGCTGACCTTACTTACCACTGGAAACCAGCCATCATATGTGCCCAACTCCCTCTGCCGGGCACCTGGCCTCGGCCACCTACAATCCCGAACGGAACAGGATTTCTTCCAGATGCAAGCTGCCACAAGCAGTAAACCTGGCTTCCCATGGAGGGCCAAAGGCCTCCTACTAACTGACATCAGGCACCTGGGCAGCTGACTTTACTTACCCCTGGAAACAGCCCATCCTTTGTGCCCAACTCCCTCTGCCGGGCACCTGGCCTCGGCCACCTACAATCCCGAACGGAACAGGATTTCTTCCAGATGCAAGCTGCCTTTAACAGGAAGACTAGCTTCCCTTGGAGGGCCAAAGGCCTCCTATAAACTGACATCAGGCACCTGGGCAGCTGACTTTACTTACCCCTGGAAACAGGCCATCCTTTGTGCCCAACTCCCTCTGCCAAGCACCAGGCCTCGCCCACCTACAATCGCGAACGGAACAGGATTTCTTCCAGATGCAAGCTGCCACAAACTGGAAGACAAGCTTCCCTTGGAGGGCCAAAGGCCTCCTACAAACTGACATCAGGCACCTTGGCAGCTGACTTTACTTACTTCTGGAAACAGCCCATCCGTTGTGCCAAACTCCCTCTGCCGGGCACCAGGCCTCGGCCACCTACAATCCTGAACGGAACAGGATTTCTTCCAGATGCAAGCTGCCACAAGCAGGAAGCTTGGCTTCCCTTGGAGGGCCAAAGACCTCCTACAAACTGACATCAGGCACGTGGGCAGCTGACTTTACTTACCCCTCTAAACAGGACATCATTGTGCCCAACTCCCTCTGCCGGGCACCTGGCCTCGGCCACCTACAATCCCGAACGAAACAGCATTTCTTCCAGATGCATGCTGCCACAAGCTGGAAGACTAGCTTCCCTTGGAGGGCCAAAGGCCTCCTACAAACTGACATCAGGCACCTGGGCAGCTGACTTTACTTATCCCTGGAAAAAGGACATCCTTTGTGCCCAACTCCCTCTGCCGGGCACCTGGCCTCGGCCACCTACAATCCCTAACGGAACCGGAGTTCTTCCAGATGCAAGCTGCCACAAGCTGGAAACGCGGCTTCACTTGGAGGGCCAAAGGCCTCCTACAAACTGACATCAGGCACCTGGGCAGCTGACTTTACTTACCCCTGGAAACAGGCCATCCTTTTTGCCCAACTCCCTCTGCCGGGCACCTGGCCTCGGCCACCTACAATCCCGAACGGAACAGGAGTTCTTCCAGATGCAAGCTGCCACAAGCTGGAAATGTGGCTTCACTTGGAGGGCCAAAGGCCTCCTACAAACTGACATCAGGCACCTGGGCAGCTGACTTTACTTTCCTAAAGAAACAGGCCATCATTTGTGCCCAACTCCCTCTGCCGGGCACCTGGCCTCGGCCACCTACAATCCCGAACGGAACAGGATTTCTTCCAGATGCAAGCTGCCACAAACTGGAAGCCTGTCTTCCCTTGGAGGGCCAAATGCCTTCTACAAACTGACATCAGGCACCTGGGCAGCTGACTTTACTTACCCCTGGAAACAGGCCATCCTTTGTGCCCAACTCCCTCTGCTGGGCACCAGGCCTCGGCCACCTGCAATCCCGAACAGATCAGTATTACATCCCGATGCAAGCTGCCACAAGCTGGAAGCCTGGCTTTCCATGGAGGACCAATAGCCACCTGCAAACTGACATCAGGCACCTGGGCAGCTGACTTTACTTACCCCTGGAAAAAGCCCATCCTTTTTGTCCAACTCCCTCATCCGGGCACCCAGCTCCGGCCCCCTACAATCCCGAACGGAACACGATTTCCTCCTGATGCAAGCTGCCACAAGCAGGAAGCCTGGCTTCCCATGGAGGGCCAAAGGCCTCCTAAAAACTGACATCAGGCACCTGGGCAGATGACTTTACTTACCCCTGGAAACAAGACATCCTTTGTGCCCAACTCCCTCTGCCGGGCAGATGGCCTCGGCCACCTACAATCCCGAACGGAACCGGAGTTCTTCCAGATGCAAGCTGCCACAAGCTGGAAACGCGGCTTCACTTGGGGGGCCAAAGGCCTCCTACAAACTGACATCAGGCACCTGGGCATCTGAGTTTACTTTCCCCTGGAAACAGCCCATCCTTTGTGCCCAACTCCCTCTGCCGGGCACCTGGCCTCGCCCACCTACAATCCCGAACGGAACAGGATTTCTTCCAGATGGAAGCTGCCACAAGCTGGAAGACTAGCTTCCCTTGGAGGGCCAAAGGCCTCCTACAAACTGACATCAGGCACCTGGGCTGCTGACCTTACTTACCCCTGGAAACCAGCCATCATATGTGCCCAACTCCCTCTGCGGGGCACCTGGCCTCTGCCACCTACAATCCCGAACGGAACAGGATTTCTTCCAGATGCAAGCTGCCACAAGCAGTAAACCTGGCTTCCCATGGAGGGCCAAAGGCCTCCTACAAACTGACATCAGGCACCTGGGCAGCTGACTTTACTTACCCCTGGAAACAGCCCATCCTTTGTGCCCAACTCCCTCTGCCGGGCACCTGGCCTCGGCCACCTACAATCCCGAACGGAACAGGATTTCTTCCAGATGCAAGCTGCCTTTAACAGGAAGACTAGCTTCCCTTGGAGGGCCAAAGGCCTCCTATAAACTGACATCAGACATTTGGGCAGCTGACTTAACTTACCCCTGGAAACAGCCCATCCTTTGTGCCCAACTCCCTCTGCCAAGCACCAGGCCTCGCCCACCTACAATCCCGAACGGAACAGGATTTCTTCCAGATGCAAGCTGCCACAAACTGGAAGACAAGCTTCCCTTGGAGGGCCAAAGCCCTCCTACAAACTGACATCAGGCACCTGGGCAGCTGACTTTACTTACCCCTGGAAACAGCCCATCCTTTGTGCCCAACTCCCTCTGCCGGGCACCAGGCCTCGCCTACCTACAATCCCGAACGGAACAGGATTTCTTCCAGATGCAAGCTGCCACAAACTGGAAGACAAGCTTCCCTTGGAGGGCCAAAGGCCTCCTACAAACTGACATCAGGCACCTGGGCAGCTGACTTTACTTACCCCTGGAAACAGCCCATCCTTTGTGCCCAACTCCCTCTGCCGGGCACCAGGCCTCGGCCACCTACAATCCCGAACGAAACAGGATTTCTTCCCGATGCAAACTGCCTTGAACAGGAAGACAAGCTTCCCATGGAGGGCCAAAGGCCTCCTACAAACTGACATCAGGCACCTGGGCAGCTGACTTTACTTACCCCTGGAAACAGGCCATCCTTTGTGCCCAACTTCCTCTGCCGGGCACCCTGCTCCGGCAACCTACAATCCCGAACGTAACAGGATTTCTTCCAGATGCAAGCTGCCACAAGCAGGAAAACTGGCTTATCTTGGTGGGTCAAAGGCCTCCTACAAACTGACATCAGGCACCTGGGCAGCTGACTTTACTTATCCCTGGAAACAGGCCATCCTTTGTGCCCAACTCCCTCTGCCGGGCACCTGGCCTCGGCCACCTACAATCCCGAACGGAACCGGAGTTCTTCCAGATGCAAGCTGCCACAAGCTGGAAACGTGGCTTCACTTGGGGGGCCAAAGGCCTCCTACAAACTGACATCAGGCACCTGGGCAGCTGACTTTACTTACCCCTGGAAACAGCCCATCCTTTGTGCCAAACTCCCTCTGCCGGGCACCGGGCCTCGCCCACCTACAATCCCGAACGGAACAGCATTTCTTCCAGATGCAAGCTGCCACAAGCTGGAAGACTAGCTTCCCTTGGAGGGCCAAAGGCCTCCTACAAACTGACATCAGGCACCTGGGCTGCTGACTTTACTTACCCCTGGAAACAGGCCATCCTTTGTGCCCAACTCTCTCTGCCAAGCACCAGGCCTCGGCCACCTACAATCCCGAACGGAACAGGATTTCTTCCAGATGCAAGCTGCCACAAACTGGAAGCCTGTCATCCCTTGGAGGGCCAAAGGCCTCCTACAAACTGACATCAGGAACCTGGGCAGCTGACCTTACTTACCACTGGAAACCAGCCATCATATGTGCCCAACTCCCTCTGCCGGGCACCTGGCCTCGGCCACCTACAATCCCGAACGGAACAGGATTTCTTCCAGATGCAAGCTGCCACAAGCAGTAAACCTGGCTTCCCATGGAGGGCCAAAGGCCTCCTACAAACTGACATCAGGCACCTGGGCAGCTGACTTTACTTACCCCTGGAAACAGCCCATCCTTTGTGCCCAACTCCCTCTGCCGGGCACCTGGCCTCGGCCACCTACAATCCCGAACGGAACAGGATTTCTTCCAGATGCAAGCTGCCTTTAACAGGAAGACTAGCTTCCCTTGGAGGGCCAAAGGCCTCCTATAAACTGACATCAGACATTTGGGCAGCTGACTTAACTTACCCCTGGAAACAGCCCATCCTTTGTGCCCAACTCCCTCTGCCAAGCACCAGGCCTCGCCCACCTACAATCCCGAACGGAACAGGATTTCTTCCAGATGCAAGCTGCCACAAACTGGAAGACAAGCTTCCCTTGGAGGGCCAAAGGCCTCCTACAAACTGACATCAGGCACCTTGGCAGCTGACTTTACTTACTTCTGGAAACAGCCCATCCGTTGTGCCCAACTCCCTCTGCCGGGCACCTGGCCTCGCCCACCTACAATCCCGAACGGAACAGGATTTCTTCCAGATGCAAGCTGCCACAAACTGGAAGACAAGCTTCCCTTGGAGGGCCAAAGGCCTCCTACAAACTGACATCAGGCACCTGGGCAGCTGACCTTACTTACCCCTGGAAACAGCCCATCCTTTGTGCCCAACTCCCTCTGCCGGGCACCAGGCCTCGGCCACCTACAATCCTGAACGGAACAGGATTTCTTCCAGATGCAAGCTGCCACAAGCAGGAAGCCTGGCTTCCCTTGGAGGGCCAAAGGCCTCCTACAAACTGACATCAGGCACGTGGGCAGCTGACTTTACTTACCCCTCTAAACAGGACATCTTTGTGCCCAACTCCCTCTGCCGGGCACCAGGCCTCGGCCACATACAATCCCGAACGAAACAGCATTTCTTCCAGATGCATGCTGCCACAAGCTGGAAGACTAGCTTCCCTTGGAGGGCCAAATGCCTCCTACAAACTGACATCAGGCACCTGGGCAGCTGACTTTACTTATCCCTGGAAAAAGGACATCCTTTGTGCCCAAGTCCCTCTGCCGGGCACCAGGCCTCGGCCACCTGCAATCCCGAACAGATCAGTATTACATCCCGATGCAAGCTGCCACAAGCTGGAAGCCTGGCTTTCCATGGAGGACCAATAGCCACCTGCAAACTGACATCAGGCACCTGGGCAGCTGACTTTACTTACCCCTGGAAAAAGCCCATCGTTTGTGTCCAACTCCCTCATCCGGGCACCCAGCTCCGGCCCCCTACTATCCCGAACGGAACACGATTTCCTCCTGATGCAAGCTGCCACAAGCAGGAAGCCTGGCTTCCCATGGAGGGCCAAAGGCCTCCTAAAAACTGACATCAGGCACCTGGGCAGATGACTTTACTTACCCCTGGAAACAAGACATCCTTTGTGCCCAACTCCCTCTGCCGGGCAGATGGCCTCGGCCACCTACAATCCCGAACGGAACCGGAGTTCTTCCAGATGCAAGCTGCCACAAGCTGGAAACGCGGCTTCACTTGGAGGGCCAAAGGCCTCCTACAAACTGACATCAGGCACCTGGGCATCTGAGTTTACTTTCCCCTGGAAACAGCCCATCCTTTGTGCCCAACTCCCTCTGCCGGGCACCTGGCCTCGCCCACCTACAATCCCGAACGGAACAGGATTTCTTCCAGATGCAAGCTGCCACAAGCTGGAAGACTAGCTTCCCTTGGAGGGCCAAAGGCCTCCTACAAACTGACATCAGGCACCTGGGCTGCTGACCTTACTTACCCCTGGAAACCAGCCATCATATGTGCCCAACTCCCTCTGCCGGGCACCTGGCCTCGGCCACCTACAATCCCGAACGGAACAGGATTTCTTCCAGATGCAAGCTGCCACAAGCAGTAAACCTGGCTTCCCATGGAGGGCCAAAGGCCTCCTACAAACTGACATCGGGCACCTGGGCAGCTGACTTTACTTACCCCTGGAAACAGCCCATCCTTTGTGCCCAACTCCCTCTGCCGGGCACCTGGCCTCGGCCACCTACAATCCCGAACGGAACAGGATTTCTTCCAGATGCAAGCTGCCTTTAACAGGAAGACTAGCTTCCCTTGGAGGGCCAAAGGCCTCCTATAAACTGACATCAGACATTTGGGCAGCTGACTTAACTTACCCCTGGAAACAGCCCATCCTTTGTGCCCAACTCCCTCTGCCAAGCACCAGGCCTCGCCCACCTACAATCCCGAACGGAACAGGATTTCTTCCAGATGCAAGCTGCCACAAACTGGAAGACAAGCTTCCCTTGGAGGGCCAAAGGCCTCCTACAAACTGACATCAGGCACCTGGGCAGCTGACTTTACTTACCCCTGGAAACAGCCCATCCTTTGTGCCCAACTCCCTCTGCCGGGCACCAGGCCTCGGCCACCTACAATCCTGAACGGAACAGGATTTCTTCCACATGCAAGCTGCCACAAGCAGGAAGCCTGGCTTCCCATGGAGGGCCAAAGGCCTCCTACAAACTGACATCAGGCACCTGGGCAGCTGACTTTACTTACCCCTGGAAACAGGCCATCCTTTGTGCCTAACTCCCTCAGCTGGGCACCCAGCTCCGGCCACCTACAATCCCGAACGAAACAGGATTTCTTCCCGATGCAAACTGCCTTGAACAGGAAGACAAGCTTCCCATGGAGGGCCAAAGGCCTCCTAAAAACTGACATCAGGCACCTGGGCAGCTGACTTTACTTACCCCTGGAAACAGGACATCCTTTGTGCCCAACTCCCTCTGCCGGGCCCACAGCTTTGGCCACCTACAATCCCGAACGGAACAGGAGTTCTTCCAGATGCAAGCTGCCACAAGCTGGAAATGTGGCTTCACTTGGAGGGCCAAAGGCCTCCTACAAACTGACATCAGGCACCTGGGCAGCTGACTTTACTTTCCTAAAGAAACAGGCCATCATTTGTGCCCAACTCCCTCTGCCGGGCACCTGGCCTCGGCCACCTACAATCCCGAACGGAACCGGAGTTCTTCCAGATGCATGCTGCCACAAGCTGAAACGTGGCTTCTCTTGGAGGGCCATTGGCCCCCTACAAACTGACATCAGGCACCTGGGCAGCTGACTTTACTTACTCCTGGAAACAGCCCATCCTTTGTGCCCAACTCCCTCTGCCGGGCACCAGGCCTCGGCCACCTACAATCCTGAACGGAACAGGATTTCTTCCAGATGCAAGCTGCCACAAGCAGGAAGCCTGGCTTCCCATGGAGGGCCAAAGGCCTCCTACAAACTGACATCAGGCACGTGGGCAGCTGACTTTACTTACCCCTCTAAACAGGACATCCTTTGTGCCCAACTCCCTCTGCCGGGCACCTGGCCTCGGCCACCTACAATTCCGAACGGAGCAGCATTTCTTCCAGATGCAAGCTGCCACAAGCTTGAAGACTAGCTTCCCTTGGAGGGCCAAAGGCCTCCTACAAACTGACATCAGGCACCTGGGCAGCTGACTTTACTTACCCCTGGAAACAGCCCATCCTTTGTGCCTAACTCCCTCAGCTGGGCACCCAGCTCCGGCCACCTACAATCCCGAACGGAACAGGATTTCTTCCCGATGCAAACTGCCTTGAACAGGAAGACAAGCTTCCCTAGGAGGGCCAAAGGCCTCCTACAAACTGACATCAGGCACCTGGGCAGCTGACTTTACTTACCCCTGGAAACAGGTTATCATTTGTGCCCAACTCCCTCAGCCGGGCCCACAGCTTTGGCCACCTACAATCCTGAACGGAACAGGATTTCTTCCAGATGCAAGCTGCCACAAGCTGGAAATGTGGCTTCACTTGGAGGGCCAAAGGCCTCCTACAAACTGACATCAGGCACCGGGTCAGCTGACTTTACTTTCCTAAAGAAACAGGCCATCATTTGTGCCCAACTCCCTCTGCCGGGCACCTGGCCTCGGCCACCTACAATCCCGAATGGAACAGGATTTCTTCCAGATGCAAGCTGCCACAAACTGGAAGACAGGCTTCCCTTGGAGGGCCAAAGGCCTCCTACAAACTGACATCAGGCACCTGGGCAGCTGACTTTACTTACCCCTGGAAACAGGCCATCCTTTTGCCCAACTCCCTCTGCCGGGCACCAGGCCTCGGCCACCTGCAATCCCGAACAGATCAGTATTACTTCCCGATGCAAGCTGCCACAAGCTGGAAGCCGGGCTTTACATGGAGGACCAATAGCCACCTGCAAACTGACATCAGGCACCTGGGCAGCTGACTTTACTTACCCCTGGAAACAGGCCATCCTTTGTATCCAACTCCCTCATCCGGGCACCCAGCTCCGGCCCCCTACAATCCCGAACGGAACACGATTTCTTCCAGATGCAAGCTGCCACAAGCAGGAAGCCTGGCTTCCCATGGAGGGCCAAAGGCCTCCTAAAAACTGACATCAGGCACCTGGGCAGATGACTTTACTTACCCCTGGAAACAAGACATCCTTTGTGCCCAACTCCCTCTGCCGGGCAGATGGCCTCGGCCACCTACAATCCCGAACGGAACCGGAGTTCTTCCAGATGCAAGCTGCCACAAGCTGGAAACGTGGCTTCACTTGGGGGGCCAAAGGCCTCCTAAAAACTGACATCAGGCACCTGGGCAGCTGACTTTACTTACCCCTGGAAACAGCCCATCCTTTGTGCCAAACTCCCTCTGCCGGGCACCGGGCCTCGCCCACCTACAATCCCGAACGGAACAGGATTTCTTCCAGATGCAAGCTGCCACAAGCTGGAAGACTAGCTTCCCTTGGAGGGCCAAAGGCCTCCTACAAACTGACATCAGGCACCTGGGCTGCTGACTTTACTTACCCCTGGAAACAGGCCATCCTTTGTGCCCAGCTCCCTCTGCCGGGCACCAGGCCTCGGCCACCTACAATCCTGAACGGAACAGGATTTCTTCCAGATGCAAGCTGCCACAATCTGGAAGACAAGCTTCCCTTGGAGGGCCAAAGGCCTCCTACAAACTGACATCAGGCACCTTGGCAGCTGACTTTACTTACCCCTGTAAACAGCCCATCCGTTGTGCCCAACTCCCTCTGCCGGGCACCTGGCCTCGCCCACCTACAATCCCGAACGGAACAGGATTTCTTCCAGATGCAAGCTGCCACAAACTGGAAGACAAGCTTCCCTTGGAGGGCCAAAGGCCTCCTACAAACTGACATCAGGCACCTGGGCAGCTGACTTTACTTACCCCTGGAAACAGCCCATCCTTTGTGCCCAACTCCCTCTGCCGGGCACCAGGCCTCGGCCACCTACAATCCTGAACGGAACAGGATTTCTTCCAGATGCAAGCTGCCACAAGCTGGAAGCCTGGCTTCCCTTGGAGGGCCAAAGGCCTCCTACAAACTGACATCAGGCACGTGGGCAGCTGACTTTACTTACCCCTCTAAAGAGGACATCTTTGTGCCCAACTCCCTCTGCCGGGCACCTGGCCTCGGCCACCTACAATCCCGAACGAAACAGCATTTCTTCCAGATGCATGCTGCCACAAGCTGGAAGACTAGCTTCCCTTGGAGGGCCAAAGGACTCCTACAAACTGACATCAGGCACGTGGGCAGCTGACTTTACTTACCCCTCTAAACAGGACATCTTTGTGCCCAACTCCCTCTGCCGGGCACCTGGCCTCGGCCACCTACAATCCCGAACGAAACAGCATTTCTTCCAGATGCATGCTGCCACAAGCTGGAAGACTAGCTTCACTTGGAGGGCCAAAGGCCTCCTACAAACTGACATCAGGCACCTGGGCAGCTGACTTTACTTACCCCTGGAAACAGGCCATCCTTTGTGCCCAACTCCCTCTGCCGGGCACCTGGCCTCGGCCACCTACAATCCCGAACGGAACAGGCTTTCTTCCAGATGAAAGCTGCCACAAGCTGGAAGACTGGTTTCTCATGGAGGACCAAAGGCCTCCTACAAACTGGCATCAGGCACCTGGGCAGCTGACTTTACTTACCCCTGGAAACAGCCCATCCTTTGTGCCCAACTCCCTCTGCCGGGCACCAGGTCTCGCCCACCTACAATCCCGAACGGAACAGGATTTCTTCCAGATGCAAGCTGCCACAAACTGGAAGACAAGCTTCCCTTGGAGGGCCAAAGGCCTCCTACAAACTGACATCAGGCACCTGGGCAGCTGACTTTACTTACCCCTGGAAACAGCCCATCCTTTGTGCCCAACTCCCTCTGCCGGGCACCAGGCCTCGCCCACCTACAATCCCGAACGGAACAGGATTTCTTCCAGATGCAAGCTGCCACAAACTGGAAGACAAGCTTCCCTTGGAGGGCCAAAGGCCTCCTACAAACTGACATCAGGCACCTGGGCAGCTGACCTTACTTACCCCTGGAAACCAGCCATCATATGTGCCCAACTCCCTCTGCCGGGCACCCAGCTCCGGCCCCCTACAATCCCGAACGGAACACGATTTCTTCCAGATGCAAGCTGCCACAAGCAGGAAGCCTGGCTTCCCATGGAGGGCCAAAGGCCTCCTAAAAACTGACATCAGGCACCTGGGCAGATGACTTTACTTACCCCTGGAAACAAGACCTGCTTTGTGCCCAACTCCCTCTGCCGGGCACCAGGCCTCGGCCACCTACAATCCTGAACGGAACAGGATTTCTTCCAGATGCAAGCTGCCACAAGCAGGAAGCCTGGCTTCCCATGGAGGGCCAAAGGCCTCCTACAAACTGACATCAGGCACGTGGGCAGCTGACTTTACTTACCCCTCTAAACAGGACATCCTTTGTGCCCAACTCCCTCTGCCGGGCACCTGGCCTCGGCCACCTACAATTCCGAACGGAGCAGCATTTCTTCCAGATGCAAGCTGCCACAAGCTTGAACACTAGCTTCCCTTGGAGGGCCAAAGGCCTCCTACAAACTGACATCAGGCACGTGGGCAGCTGACTTTACTTACCCCTGGAAACAGCCCATCCTTTGTGCCTAACTCCCTCAGCTGGGCACCCAGCTCCGGCCACCTACAATACCGAACGGAACAGGATTTCTTCCCGATGCAAACTGCCTTGAACAGGAAGACAAGCTTTCCTTGGAGGGCCAAAGGCCTCCTACAAACTGACATCAGGCACCTGGGCAGCTGACTTTACTTACCCCTGGAAACAGGCCATCATTTGTGCCCAACTCCCTCAGCTGGGCCCACAGCTTTGGCCACCTACAATCCTGAACGGAACAGGAGTTCTTCCAGATGCAAGCTGCCACAAGCTGGAAATGTGGCTTCACTTGGAGGGCCAAAGGCCTCCTACAAACTGACATCAGGCACCGGGTCAGCTGACTTTACTTTCCTAAAGAAACAGGCCATAATTTGTGCCCAACTCCCTCTGCCGGGCACCTGGCCTCGGCCACCTACAATCCCGAACGGAACAGGATTTCTTACAGATGCAAGCTGCCACAAACTGGAAGACAGGCTTCCCTTGGAGGGCCAAAGGCCTCCTACAAACTGACATCAGGCACCTGGGCAGCTGACTTTACTTACCCCTGGAAACAGCCCATCCTTTGTGCCCAACTCCCTCTGCCGGGCACCAGGCCTCGGCCACCTGCAATCCCGAACAGATCAGTATTACTTCCCGATGCAAGCTGCCACAAGCTGGAAGACGGGCTTTCCATGGAGGACCAATAGCCACCTGCAAACTGACATCAGGCACCTGGGCAGCTGACTTTACTTACCCCTGGAAACAGCCCATCCTTTGTGTCCAACTCCCTCATCCGGGCACCCAGCTCCGGCCCCCTACAATCCCGAACGGAACACGATTTCTTCCAGATGCAAGCTGCCACAAGCAGGAAGCCTGGCTTCCCATGGAGGGCCAAAGGCCTCCTAAAAACTGACATCAGGCACCTGGGCAGATGACTTTACTTACCCCTGGAAACAAGACATCCTTTGTGCCCAACTCCCTCTGCCGGGCAGATGGCCTCGGCCACCTACAATCCCGAACGGAACCGGAGTTCTTCCAGATGCAAGCTGCCACAAGCTGGAAACGTGGCTTCACTTGGGGGGCCAAAGGCCTCCTAAAAAGTGACATCAGGCACCTGGGCAGCTGACTTTACTTACCCTTGGAAACAGCCCATCCTTTGTGCCAAACTCCCTCTGCCGGGCACCGGGCCTCGCCCACCTACAATCCAGAACGGAACAAGATTTCTTCCAGATGCAAGCTGCCACAAGTTGGAAGACTAGCTTCCCTTGGAGGGCCAAAGGCCTCCTACAAACTGACATCAGGCACCTGGGCTGCTGACTTTACTTACCCCTGGAAACAGGCCATCCTTTGTGCCCAACTCCCTCTGCCGGGCACCTGGCCTCGGCCACCTACAATCCTGAACGGAACAGGATTTCTTCCAGATGCAAGCTGCCACAAACTGGAAGCCTGTCATCCCTTGGAGGGCCAAAGGGCTCCTACAAACTGACATCAGGAACCTAAGCAGCTGACCTTACTTACCACTGGAAACCAGCCATCATATGTGCCCAACTCCCTCTGCCGGGCACCTGGCCTCGGCCACCTACAATCCCGAACGGAACAGGATTTCTTCCAGATGCAAGCTGCCACAAGCAGTAAACCTGGCTTCCCATGGAGGGCCAAAGGCCTCCTACTAACTGACATCAGGCACCTGGGCAGCTGACTTTACTTACCCCTGGAAACAGCCCATCCTTTGTGCCCAACTCCCTCTGCCGGGCACCTGGCCTCGGCCACCTACAATCCCGAACGGAACAGGATTTCTTCCAGATGCATGCTGCCTTTAACAGGAAGACTAGCTTCCCTTGGAGGGCCAAAGGCCACCTACAAACTGACATCAGACATTTGGGCAGCTGACTTAACTTACCCCTGGAAACAGCCCATCCTTTGTGCCCAACTCCCTCTGCCAAGCACCAGGCCTCGCCCACCTACAATCCCGAACGGAACAGGATTTCTTCCAGATGCAAGCTGCCACAATCTGGAAGACAAGCTTCCCTTAGAGGGCCAAAGGCCTCCTACAAACTGACATCAGGCACCTTGGCAGCTGACTTTACTTACTTCTGTAAACAGCCCATCCGTTGTGCCCAACTCCCTCTGCCGGGCACCTGGCCTCGCCCACCTACAATCCCGAACGGAACAGGATTTCTTCCAGATGCAAGCTGCCACAAACTGGAAGACAAGCTTCCCTTGGAGGGCCAAAGGCCTCCTACAAACTGACATCAGGCACCTGGGCAGCTGACTTTACTTACCCCTGGAAACAGCCCATCCTTTGTGCCCAACTCCCTCTGACGGGCACCAGGCCTCGGCCACCTACAATCCTGAACGGAACAGGATTTCTTCCAGATGCAAGCTGCCACAAGCTGGAAGCCTGGCTTCCCTTGGAGGGCCAAAGGCCTCCTACAAACTGACATCAGGCACGTGGGCAGCTGACTTTACTTACCCCTCTAAAGAGGACATCTTTGTGCCCAACTCCCTCTGCCGGGCACCTGGCCTCGGCCACCTACAATCCCGAACGAAACAGCATTTCTTCCAGATGCATGCTGCCACAAGCTGGAAGACTAGCTTCCCTTGGAGGGCCAAAGGACTCCTACAAACTGACATCAGGCACGTGGGCAGCTGACTTTACTTACCCCTCTAAACAGGACATCTTTGTGCCCAACTCCCTCTGCCGGGCACCTGGCCTCGGCCACCTACAATCCCGAACGAAACAGCATTTCTTCCAGATGCATGCTGCCACAAGCTGGAAGACTAGCTTCACTTGGAGGGCCAAAGGCCTCCTACAAACTGACATCAGGCACCTGGGCAGCTGACTTTACTTACCCCTGGAAACAGGCCATCCTTTGTGCCCAACTCCCTCTGCCGGGCACCTGGCCTCGGCCACCTACAATCCCGAACGGAACAGGCTTTCTTCCAGATGAAAGCTGCCACAAGCTGGAAGACTGGTTTCTCATGGAGGACCAAAGGCCTCCTACAAACTGGCATCAGGCACCTGGGCAGCTGACTTTACTTACCCCTGGAAACAGCCCATCCTTTGTGCCCAACTCCCTCTGCCGGGCACCAGGTCTCGCCCACCTACAATCCCGAACGGAACAGGATTTCTTCCAGATGCAAGCTGCCACAAACTGGAAGACAAGCTTCCCTTGGAGGGCCAAAGGCCTCCTACAAACTGACATCAGGCACCTGGGCAGCTGACTTTACTTACCCCTGGAAACAGCCCATCCTTTGTGCCCAACTCCCTCTGCCGGGCACCAGGCCTCGCCCACCTACAATCCCGAACGGAACAGGATTTCTTCCAGATGCAAGCTGCCACAAACTGGAAGACAAGCTTCCCTTGGAGGGCCAAAGGCCTCCTACAAACTGACATCAGGCACCTGGGCAGCTGACCTTACTTACCCCTGGAAACCAGCCATCATATGTGCCCAACTCCCTCTGCCGGGCACCCAGCTCCGGCCCCCTACAATCCCGAACGGAACACGATTTCTTCCAGATGCAAGCTGCCACAAGCAGGAAGCCTGGCTTCCCATGGAGGGCCAAAGGCCTCCTAAAAACTGACATCAGGCACCTGGGCAGATGACTTTACTTACCCCTGGAAACAAGACCTGCTTTGTGCCCAACTCCCTCTGCCGGGCACCAGGCCTCGGCCACCTACAATCCTGAACGGAACAGGATTTCTTCCAGATGCAAGCTGCCACAAGCAGGAAGCCTGGGTTCCCATGGAGGGCCAAAGGCCTCCTACAAACTGACATCAGGCACGTGGGCAGCTGACTTTACTTACCCCTCTAAACAGCCCATCCTTTGTGCCCAACTCCCTCTGCCGGGCACCTGGCCTCGGCCACCTACAATTCCGAACGGAGCAGCATTTCTTCCAGATGCAAGCTGCCACAAGCTTGAACACTAGCTTCCCTTGGAGGGCCAAAGGCCTCCTACAAACTGACATCAGGCACGTGGGCAGCTGACTTTACTTACCCCTGGAAACAGCCCATCCTTTGTGCCTAACTCCCTCAGCTGGGCACCCAGCTCCGGCCACCTACAATACCGAACGGAACAGGATTTCTTCCCGATGCAAACTGCCTTGAACAGGAAGACAAGCTTTCCTTGGAGGGCCAAAGGCCTCCTACAAACTGACATCAGGCACCTGGGCAGCTGACTTTACTTACCCCTGGAAACAGGCCATCATTTGTGCCCAACTCCCTCAGCCGGGCCCACAGCTTTGGCCACCTACAATCCTGAACGGAACAGGAGTTCTTCCAGATGCAAGCTGCCACAAGCTGGAAATGTGGCTTCACTTGGAGGGCCAAAGGCCTCCTACAAACTGACATCAGGCACCGGGTCAGCTGACTTTACTTTCCTAAAGAAACAGGCCATAATTTGTGCCCAACTCCCTCTGCCGGGCACCTGGCCTCGGCCACCTACAATCCCGAACGGAACAGGATTTCTTCCAGATGCAAGCTGCCACAAACTGGAAGACAGGCTTCCCTTGGAGGGCCAAAGGCCTCCTACAAACTGACATCAGGCACCTGGGCAGCTGACTTTACTTACCCCTGGAAACAGGCCATCCTTTGTGCCCAACTCCCTCTGCCGGGCACCAGGCCTCGGCCACCTGCAATCCCGAACAGATCAGTATTACTTCCCGATGCAAGCTGCCACAAGCTGGAAGACGGGCTTTCCATGGAGGACCAATAGCCACCTGCAAACTGACATCAGGCACCTGGGCAGCTGACTTTACTTACCCCTGGAAACAGCCCATCCGTTGTGTCCAACGCCCTCATCCGGGCACCCAGCTCCGGCCCCCTACAATCCCGAACGGAACACGATTTCTTCCAGATGCAAGCTGCCACAAGCAGGAAGCCTGGCTTCCCATGGAGGGCCAAAGGCCTCCTAAAAACTGACATCAGGCACCTGGGCAGATGACTTTACTTACCCCTGGAAACAAGACATCCTTTGTGCCCAACTCCCTCTGCCGGGCAGATGGCCTCGGCCACCTACAATCCCGAACGGAACCGGAGTTCTTCCAGATGCAAGCTGCCACAAGCTGGAAACGTGGCTTCACTTGGGGGGCCAAAGGCCTCCTAAAAAGTGACATCAGGCACCTGGGCAGCTGACTTTACTTACCCCTGGAAACAGCCCATCCTTTGTGCCAAACTCCCTCTGCCGGGCACCGGGCCTCGCCCACCTACAATCCAGAACGGAACAGGATTTCTTCCAGATGCAAGCTGCCACAAGCTGGAAGACTAGCTTCCCTTGGAGGGCCAAAGGCCTCCTACAAACTGACATCAGGCACCTGGGCTGCTGACTTTACTTACCCCTGGAAACAGGCCATCCTTTGTGCCCAACTCCCTCTGCCGGGCACCTGGCCTCGGCCACCTACAATCCTGAACGGAACAGGATTTCTTCCAGATGCAAGCTGCCACAAACTGGAAGCCTGTCATCCCTTGGAGGGCCAAAGGGCTCCTACAAACTGACATCAGGAACCTGGGCAGCTGACCTTACTTACCTCTGGAAACCAGCCATCATATGTGCCCAACTCCCTCTGCCGGGCACCTGGCCTCGGCCACCTACAATCCCGAACGGAACAGGATTTCTTCCAGATGCAAGCTGCCACAAGCAGTAAACCTGGCTTCCCATGGAGGGCCAAAGGCCTCCTACTAACTGACATCAGGCACCTGGGCAGCTGACTTTACTTACCCCTGGAAACAGCCCATCCTTTGTGCCCAACTCCCTCTGCCGGGCACCTGGCCTCGGCCACCTACAATCCCGAACGGAACAGGATTTCTTCCAGATGCAAGCTGCCTTTAACAGGAAGACTAGCTTCCCTTGGAGGGCCAAAGGCCTCCTACAAACTGACATCAGACATTTGGGCAGCTGACTTAACTTACCCCTGGAAACAGCCCATCCTTTGTGCCCAACTCCCTCTGCCAAGCACCAGGCCTCGCCCACCTACAATCCCGAACGGAACAGGATTTCTTCCAGATGCAAGCTGCCACAATCTGGAAGACAAGCTTCCCTTGGAGGGCCAAAGGCCTCCTACAAACTGACATCAGGCACCTTGGCAGCTGACTTTACTTACCCCTGTAAACAGCCCATCCGTTGTGCCCAACTCCCTCTGCCGGGCACCTGGCCTCGCCCACCTTCAATCCCAAACGGAACAGGATTTCTTCCAGATGCAAGCTGCCACAAACTGGAAGACAAGCTTCCCTTGGAGGGCCAAAGGCCTCCTACAAACTGACATCAGGCACCTGGGCAGCTGACTTTACTTACCCCTGGAAACAGCCCATCCTTTGTGCCCAACTCCCTCTGACGGGCACCAGGCCTCGGCCACCTACAATCCTGAACGGAACAGGATTTCTTCCAGATGCAAGCTGCCACAAGCTGGAAGCCTGGCTTCCCTTGGAGGGCCAAAGGCCTCCTACAAACTGACATCAGGCACGTGGGCAGCTGACTTTACTTACCCATCTAAAGAGGACATCTTTGTGCCCAACTCCCTCTGCCGGGCACCTGGCCTCGGCCACCTACAATCCCGAACGAAACAGCATTTCTTCCAGATGCATGCTGCCACAAGCTGGAAGACTAGCTTCCCTTGGAGGGCCAAAGGACTCCTACAAACTGACATCAGGCACGTGGGCAGCTGACTTTACTTACCCCTCTACACAGGTCATCTTTGTGCCCAACTCCCTCTGCCGGGCACCTGGCCTCGGCCACCTACAATCCCGAACGAAACAGCATTTCTTCCAGATGCATGCTGCCACAAGCTGGAAGACTAGCTTCACTTGGAGGGCCAAAGGCCTCCTACAAACTGACATCAGGCACCTGGGCAGCTGACTTTACTTACCCCTGGAAACAGGCCATCCTTTGTGCCCAACTCCCTCTGCCGGGCACCTGGACTCGGCCACCTACAATCCCGAACGGAACAGGATTTCTTCCAGATGAAAGCTGCCACAAGCTGGAAGACTGGTTTCTCATGGAGGACCAAAGGCCTCCTACAAACTGGCATCAGGCACCTGGGCAGCTGACTTTACTTACCCCTGGAAACAGCCCATCCTTTGTGCCCAACTCCCTCTGCCGGGCACCAGGTCTCGCCCACCTACAGTCCCGAACGGAACAGGATTTCTTCCAGATGCAAGCTGCCACAAACTGGAAGACAAGCTTCCCTTGGAGGGCCAAAGGCCTCCTACAAACTGACATCAGGCACCTGGGCAGCTGACTTTACTTACCCCTGGAAACAGCCCATCCTTTGTGCCCAACTCCCTCTGCCGGGCACCAGGCCTCGCCCACCTACAATCCCGAACGGAACAGGATTTCTTCCAGATGCAAGCTGCCACAAACTGGAAGACAAGCTTCCCTTGGAGGGCCAAAGGCCTCCTACAAACTGACATCAGGCACCTGGGCAGCTGACCTTACTTACCCCTGGAAACCAGCCATCATATGTGCCCAACTCCCTCTGCCGGGCACCTGGCCTCGGCCACCTACAATCCCGAACGGAACAGGATTTCTTCCAGATGCAAGCTGCCACAAGCAGGAAGCCTGGCTTCCCATTGAGGGCCAAAGGCCTCCTACAAACTGACATCAGGCACCTGGGCAGCTGACTTTACTTACCCCTGGAAACAGGCCATCCTTTGTGCCTAACTCCCTCAGCTGGGCACCCAGCTCCGGCCACCTACAATCCCGAACGAAACAGGATTTCTTCCCGATGCAAACTGCCTTGAACAGGAAGACAAGCTTCCCATGGAGGGCCAAAGGCCTCCTACAAACTGACATCAGGCACCTGGGCAGCTGACTTTACTTTCCTAAAGAAACAGGCCATCATTTGTGCCCAACTCCCTCTGCCGGGCACCTGGCCTCGGCCACCTACAATCCCGAATGGAACAGGATTTCTTCCAGATGCAAGCTGCCACAAACTGGAAGCCTGTCTTCCCTTGGAGGGCCAAATGCCTCCTACAAACTGACATCAGGCACCTGGGCAGCTGACTTTACTTACCCCTGGAAACAGGCCATCCTTTGTGCCCAACTCCCTCTGCTGGGCACCAGGCCTCGGCCACCTACAATCCCGAACGTAACAGGATTTCTTCCAGATGCAAGCTGCCACAAGCAGGAAACCTGGCTTCCCTTGGAGGGCCAAAGGCCTCCTACAAACTGACATCAGGCACCTGGGCAGCTGACTTTACTTACCCCTGGAAACAGGCCATCCTTTGTGCCCAACTTCCTCTGCCGGGCACCCTGCTCCGGCAACCTACAATCCCGAACGTAACAGGATTTCTTCCAGATGCAAGCTGCCACAAGCAGGAAACCTGGCTTCTCTTGGTGGGTCAAAGGCCTCCTACAAACTGACATCAGGCACCTGGGCAGCTGACTTTACTTATCCCTGGAAACAGGCCATCCTTTGTGCCCAACTCCCTCTGCCGGGCACCTGGCCTCGGCCACCTACAATCCCGAACGGAACCGGAGTTCTTCCAGATGCAAGCTGCCACAAGCTGAAACGTGGCTTCCCTTGGAGGGCCATTGGCCTCCTACAAACTGACATCAGGCACCTGGGCAGCTGACTTTACTTACCCCTGGAAACAGGCCATCCAGTGTGCCCAACTCCCTCTGCCGGGCACCTCGCCTCGGCCACCTACAATCCCGAACGGAACAGGATTTCTTCCCGATGCAAGCTGCCACAAGCTGGAAGACTGGTTTCCCTTGGAGGACCAAAGGCCTCCTACAAACTGACATCAGGCACCTGGGCAGCTGACTTTACTTACTCCTGGAAACAGCCCATCCTTTGTGCCCAACTCCCTCTGCCGGGCACCAGGCCTCGGCCACCTACAATCCTGAACGGAACAGGATTTCTTCCAGATGCAAGCTGCCACAAGCAGGAAGCCTGGCTTCCCATGGAGGGCCAAAGGCCTCCTACAAACTGACATCAGGCACGTGGGTAGCTGACTTTACTTACCCCTCTAAACAGGACATCCTTTGTGCCCAACTCCCTCTGCCGGGCACCTGGCCTCGGCCACCTAGAATCCCGAACGGAGCAGCATTTCTTCCCGATGCAAGCTGCCACAAGCTTGAAGACTAGCTTCCCTTGGAGGGCCAAAGGCCTCCTACAAACTGACATCAGGCACCTGGGCAGCTGACTTTACTTACCCCTGGAAACAGCCCATCCTTTGTGCCTAACTCCCTCAGCTGGGCACCCAGCTCCGGCCACCTACAATCCCGAATGAAACAGGATTTCTTCCCGATGCAAACTGCCTTGAACAGGAAGCCTGGCTTCCCATGGAGGGCCAAAGGCCTCGTACAAACTGACATCAGGCACCTGGGCAGCTGACTTTACTTACCCCTGGAAACAGGCCATCATTTGTGCCCAACTCCCTCAGCCGGGCCCACAGCTTTGGCCACCTACAATCCTGAACGGAACAGGAGTTCTTCCAGATGCAAGCTGCCACAAGCTGGAAATGTGGCTTCACTTGGAGGGCCAAAGGCCTCCTACAAACTGACATCAGGCACCTGGGCAGCTGACTTTACTTTCCTAAAGAAACAGGCCATCATTTGTGCCCAACTCCCTCTGCCGGGCACCTGGCCTCGGCCACCTACAATCCCGAACGGAACAGGATTTCTTCCAGATGCAAGCTGCCACAAACTGGAAGACAGGCTTCCCTTGGAAGGCCAAAGGCCTCCTACAAACTGACATCAGGCACCTGGGCAGCTGACTTTACTTACCCCTGGAAACAGGCCATCCTTTGTGCCCAACTCCCTCTGCCGGGCACCAGGCCTCGGCCACCTGTAATCCCGAACAGATCAGTATTACTTCCCGATGCAAGCTGCCACAAGCTGGAAGCCGGGCTTTCCATGGAGGACCAATAGCCACCTGCAAACTGACATCAGGCACCTGGGCAGCTGACTTTACTTACCCCTGGAAACAGCCCATCATTTGTGCCCAACTCCCTCATCCGGGCACCCAGCTCCGGCCCCCTACAATCCCGAACGGAACACGATTTCTTCCAGATGCAAGCTGCCACAAGCAGGAAGCCTGGCTTCCCATGGAGGGCCAAAGGCCTCCTAAAAACTGACATCAGGCACCTGGGCAGATGACTTTACTTACCCCTGGAAACAAGACCTGCTTTGTGCCCAACTCCCTCTGCCGGGCACCAGGCCTCGGCCACCTACAATCCTGAACGGAACAGGATTTCTTCCAGATGCAAGCTGCCACAAGCAGGAAGCCTGGCTTCCCATGGAGGGCCAAAGGCCTCCTACAAACTGACATCAGGCACGTGGGCAGCTGACTTTACTTACCCCTCTAAACAGGACATCCTTTGTGCCCAACTCCCTCTGCCGGGCACCTGGCCTCGGCCACCTACAATTCCGAACGGAGCAGCATTTCTTCCAGATGCAAGCTGCCACAAGCTTGAACACTAGCTTCCCTTGGAGGGCCAAAGGCCTCCTACAAACTGACATCAGGCACGTGGGCAGCTGACTTTACTTACCCCTGGAAACAGCCCATCCTTTGTGCCTAACTCCCTCAGCTGGGCACCCAGCTCCGGCCACCTACAATACCGAACGGAACAGGATTTCTTCCCGATGCAAACTGCCTTGAACAGGAAGACAAGCTTTCCTTGGAGGGCCAAAGGCCTCCTACAAACTGACATCAGGCACCTGGGCAGCTGACTTTACTTACCCCTGGAAACAGGCCATCATTTGTGCCCAACTCCCTCAGCTGGGCCCACAGCTTTGGCCACCTACAATCCTGAACGGAACAGGAGTTCTTCCAGATGCAAGCTGCCACAAGCTGGAAATGTGGCTTCACTTGGAGGGCCAAAGGCCTCCTACAAACTGACATCAGGCACCGGGTCAGCTGACTTTACTTTCCTAAAGAAACAGGCCATAATTTGTGCCCAACTCCCTCTGCCGGGCACCTGGCCTCGGCCACCTACAATCCCGAACGGAACAGGATTTCTTACAGATGCAAGCTGCCACAAACTGGAAGACAGGCTTCCCTTGGAGGGCCAAAGGCCTCCTACAAACTGACATCAGGCACCTGGGCAGCTGACTTTACTTACCCCTGGAAACAGCCCATCCTTTGTGCCCAACTCCCTCTGCCGGGCACCAGGCCTCGGCCACCTGCAATCCCGAACAGATCAGTATTACTTCCCGATGCAAGCTGCCACAAGCTGGAAGACGGGCTTTCCATGGAGGACCAATAGCCACCTGCAAACTGACATCAGGCACCTGGGCAGCTGACTTTACTTACCCCTGGAAACAGCCCATCCTTTGTGTCCAACTCCCTCATCCGGGCACCCAGCTCCGGCCCCCTACAATCCCGAACGGAACACGATTTCTTCCAGATGCAAGCTGCCACAAGCAGGAAGCCTGGCTTCCCATGGAGGGCCAAAGGCCTCCTAAAAACTGACATCAGGCACCTGGGCAGATGACTTTACTTACCCCTGGAAACAAGACATCCTTTGTGCCCAACTCCCTCTGCCGGGCAGATGGCCTCGGCCACCTACAATCCCGAACGGAACCGGAGTTCTTCCAGATGCAAGCTGCCACAAGCTGGAAACGTGGCTTCACTTGGGGGGCCAAAGGCCTCCTAAAAAGTGACATCAGGCACCTGGGCAGCTGACTTTACTTACCCTTGGAAACAGCCCATCCTTTGTGCCAAACTCCCTCTGCCGGGCACCGGGCCTCGCCCACCTACAATCCAGAACGGAACAAGATTTCTTCCAGATGCAAGCTGCCACAAGTTGGAAGACTAGCTTCCCTTGGAGGGCCAAAGGCCTCCTACAAACTGACATCAGGCACCTGGGCTGCTGACTTTACTTACCCCTGGAAACAGGCCATCCTTTGTGCCCAACTCCCTCTGCCGGGCACCTGGCCTCGGCCACCTACAATCCTGAACGGAACAGGATTTCTTCCAGATGCAAGCTGCCACAAACTGGAAGCCTGTCATCCCTTGGAGGGCCAAAGGGCTCCTACAAACTGACATCAGGAACCTAAGCAGCTGACCTTACTTACCACTGGAAACCAGCCATCATATGTGCCCAACTCCCTCTGCCGGGCACCTGGCCTCGGCCACCTACAATCCCGAACGGAACAGGATTTCTTCCAGATGCAAGCTGCCACAAGCAGTAAACCTGGCTTCCCATGGAGGGCCAAAGGCCTCCTACTAACTGACATCAGGCACCTGGGCAGCTGACTTTACTTACCCCTGGAAACAGCCCATCCTTTGTGCCCAACTCCCTCTGCCGGGCACCTGGCCTCGGCCACCTACAATCCCGAACGGAACAGGATTTCTTCCAGATGCATGCTGCCTTTAACAGGAAGACTAGCTTCCCTTGGAGGGCCAAAGGCCACCTACAAACTGACATCAGACATTTGGGCAGCTGACTTAACTTACCCCTGGAAACAGCCCATCCTTTGTGCCCAACTCCCTCTGCCAAGCACCAGGCCTCGCCCACCTACAATCCCGAACGGAACAGGATTTCTTCCAGATGCAAGCTGCCACAATCTGGAAGACAAGCTTCCCTTAGAGGGCCAAAGGCCTCCTACAAACTGACATCAGGCACCTTGGCAGCTGACTTTACTTACTTCTGTAAACAGCCCATCCGTTGTGCCCAACTCCCTCTGCCGGGCACCTGGCCTCGCCCACCTACAATCCCGAACGGAACAGGATTTCTTCCAGATGCAAGCTGCCACAAACTGGAAGACAAGCTTCCCTTGGAGGGCCAAAGGCCTCCTACAAACTGACATCAGGCACCTGGGCAGCTGACTTTACTTACCCCTGGAAACAGCCCATCCTTTGTGCCCAACTCCCTCTGCCGGACACCAGGCCTCGGCCACCTACAATCCTGAACGGAACAGGATTTCTTCCAGATGCAAGCTGCCACAAGCTGGAAGCCTGGCTTCCCTTGGAGGGCCAAAGGCCTCCTACAAACTGACATCAGGCACGTGGGCAGCTGACTTTACTTACCCCTCTAAAGAGGACATCTTTGTGCCCAACTCCCTCTGCCGGGCACCTGGCCTCGGCCACCTACAATCCCGAACGAAACAGCATTTCTTCCAGATGCATGCTGCCACAAGCTGGAAGACTAGCTTCCCTTGGAGGGCCAAAGGACTCCTACAAACTGACATCAGGCACCTGGGCAGCTGACTTTACTTACCCCTGGAAACAGGCCATCCTTTGTGCCCAATTCCCTCTGCCGGGCACCTGGCCTCGGCCACCTACAATCCCGAACGGAACAGGATTTCTTCCAGATGAAAGCTGCCACAAGCTGGAAGACTGGTTTCTCATGGAGGACCAAAGGCCTCCTACAAACTGGCATCAGGCACCTGGGCAGCTGACTTTACTTACCCCTGGAAACAGCCCATCCTTTGTGCCCAACTCCCTCTGCCGGGCACCAGGTCTCGCCCACCTACAATCCCGAACGGAACAGGATTTCTTCCAGATGCAAGCTGCCACAAACTGGAAGACAAGCTTCCCTTGGAGGGCCAAAGGCCTCCTACAAACTGACATCAGGCACCTGGGCAGCTGACTTTACTTACCCCTGGAAACAGCCCATCCTTTGTGCCCAACTCCCTCTGCCGGGCACCTGGCCTCGGCCACCTACAATCCCGAACGGAACAGGATTTCTTCCAGATGCAAGCTGCCACAAACTGGAAGACAAGCTTCCCTTGGAGGGCCAAAGGCCTCCTACAAACTGACATCAGGCACCTGGGCAGCTGACCTTACTTACCCCTGGAAACCAGCCATCATATGTGCCCAACTCCCTCTGCCGGGCACCTGGCCTCGGCCACCTACAATCCCGAACGGAACAGGATTTCTTCCAGATGCAAGCTGCCACAAGCAGGAAGCCTGGCTTCCCATGGAGGGCCAAAGGCCTCCTACAAACTGACATCAGGCACCTGGGCAGCTGACTTTACTTACCCCTGGAAACAGGCCATCATTTGTGCCTAACTCCCTCAGCTGGGCACCCAGCTCCGGCCACCTACAATCCCGAACGAAACAGGATTTCTTCCGATGCAAACTGCCTTGAACAGGAAGACAAGCTTCCCATGGAGGGCCAAAGGCCTCCTACAAACTGACATCAGGCACCTGGGCAGCTGACTTTACTTACCCCTGGAAACAGTCCATCCTTTGTGCCCAACTCCCTCTGCCGGGCCCACAGCTTTGGCCACCTGCAATCCCGAACGGAACAGGATTTCTTCCAGATGCAAGCTGCCACAAGCTGGAAATGTGGCTTCACGTGGAGGGCCAAAGGCCTCCTACAAACTGACATCAGGCACCTGGGCAGCTGACTTTACTTTCCTAAAGAAACAGGCCATCATTTGTGCCCAACTCCCTCTGCCGGGCACCTGGCCTCGGCCACCTACAATCCCGAATGGAACAGGATTTCTTCCAGATGCAAGCTGCCACAAACTGGAAGCCTGTCTTCCCTTGGAGGGCCAAATGCCTCCTACAAACTGACATCAGGCACCTGGGCAGCTGACTTTACTTACCCCTGGAAACAGGCCATCCTTTGTGCCCAACTCCCTCTGCTGGGCACCAGGCCTCGGCCACCTACAATCCCGAACGTAACAGGATTTCTTCCAGATGCAAGCTGCCACAAGCAGGAAACCTGGCTTCCCTTGGAGGGCCAAAGGCCTCCTACAAACTGACATCAGGCACCTGGGCAGCTGACTTTACTTACCCCTGGAAACAGGCCATCCTTTGTGCCCAACTTCCTCTGCCGGGCACCCTGCTCCGGCAACCTACAATCCCGAACGTAACAGGATTTCTTCCAGATGCAAGCTGCCACAAGCAGGAAACCTGGCTTCTCTTGGTGGGTCAAAGGCCTCCTACAAACTGACATCAGGCACCTGGGCAGCTGACTTTACTTATCCCTGGAAACAGGCCATCCTTTGTGCCCAACTCCCTCTGCCGGGCACCTGGCCTCGGCCACCTACAATCCCGAACGGAACCGGAGTTCTTCCAGATGCAAGCTGCCACAAGCTGAAACGTGGCTTCCTTGGAGGGCCATTGGCCTCCTACAAACTGACATCAGGCACCTGGGCAGCTGACTTTACTTACCCCTGGAAACAGGCCATCCAGTGTGCCCAACTCCCTCTGCCGGGCACCTCGCCTCGGCCACCTACAATCCCGAACGGAACAGGATTTCTTCCCGATGCAAGCTGCCACAAGCTGGAAGACTGGTTTCCCTTGGAGGACCAAAGGCCTCCTAGCAAACTGACATCAGGCACCTGGGCAGCTGACTTTACTTACTCCTGGAAACAGCCCATCCTTTGTGCCCAACTCCCTCTGCCGGGCACCAGGCTTTGGCCACCTACAATCCTGAACGGAACAGGATTTCTTCCAGATGCAAGCTGCCACAAGCAGGAAGCCTGGCTTCCCTTGGAGGGCCAAAGGCCTCCTACAAACTGACATCAGGCACGTGGGCAGCTGACTTTACTTACCCCTCTAAACAGGACATCCTTTGTGCCCAACTCCCTCTGCCGGGCACCTGGCCTCGGCCACCTAGAATCCCGAACGGAGCAGCATTTCTTCCCGATGCAAGCTGCCACAAGCTTGAAGACTAGCTTCCCTTGGAGGGCCAAAGGCCTCCTACAAACTGACATCAGGCACCTGGGCAGCTGACTTTACTTACCCCTGGAAACAGCCCATCCTTTGTGCCTAACTCCCTCAGCTGGGCACCCAGCTCCGGCCACCTACAATCCCGAACGAAACAGGATTTCTTCCCGATGCAAACTGCCTTGAACAGGAAGCCTGGCTTCCCATGGAGGGCCAAAGGCCTCGTACAAACTGACATCAGGCACCTGGGCAGCTGACTTTACTTACCCCTGGAAACAGGCCATCATTTGTGCCCAACTCCCTCAGCCGGGCCCACAGCTTTGGCCACCTACAATCCTGAACGGAACAGGAGTTCTTCCAGATGCAAGCTGCCACAAGCTGGAAATGTGGCTTCACTTGGAGGGCCAAAGGCCTCCTACAAACTCACATCAGGCACCGGGGCAGCTGACTTTACTTTCCTAAAGAAACAGGCCATCATTTGTGCCCAACTCCCTCTGCCGGGCACCTGGCCTCGGCCACCTACAATCCCGAACGGAACAGGATTTCTTCCAGATGCAAGCTGCCACAAACTGGAAGACAGGCTTCCCTTGGAGGGCCAAAGGCCTCCTACAAACTGACATCAGGCACCTGGGCAGCTGACTTTACTTACCCCTGGAAACAGGCCATCCTTTGTGCCCAACTCCCTCTGCCGGGCACCAGGCCTCGGCCACCTGTAATCCCGAACATATCAGTATTACTTCCCGATGCAAGCTGCCACAAGCTGGAAGCCGGGCTTTCCATGGAGGACCAATAGCCACCTGCAAACTGACATCAGGCACCTGGGCAGCTGACTTTACTTACCCCTGGAAACAGCCCATCATTTGTGCCCAACTCCCTCATCCGGGCACCCAGCTCCGGCCCCCTACAATCCCGAACGGAACACGATTTCTTCCAGATGCAAGCTGCCACAAGCAGGAAGCCTGGCTTCCCATGGAGGGCCAAAGGCCTCCTAAAAACTGACATCAGGCACCTGGGCAGATGACTTTACTTACCCCTGGAAACAAGACCTGCTTTGTGCCCAACTCCCTCTGCCGGGCAGATGGCCTCGGCCACCTACAATCCCGAACGGAACCGGAGTTCTTCCAGATGCAAGCTGCCACAAGCTGGAAACGTGGCTTCACTTGGTGGGCCAAAGGCCTCCTACAAACTGACATCAGGCACCTGGGCAGCTGACTTTACTTACCCCTGGAAACAGCCCATCCTTTGTGCCAAACTCCCTCTGCCGGGCACCGGGCATCGCCCACCTACAATCCCGAACGGAACAGCATTTCTTCCAGATGCAAGCTGCCACAAGCTGGAAGACTAGCTTCCCTTGGAGGGCCAAAGGCCTCCTACAAACTGACATCAGGCACCTGGGCTGCTGACTTTACTTACCCCTGGAAACAGGCCATCCTTTGTGCCCAACTCTCTCTGCCAAGCACCAGGCCTCGGCCACCTACAATCCCGAACGGAACAGGATTTCTTCCAGATGCAAGCTGCCACAAACTGGAAGCC